>NC_135708.1:17793929-17891710 GCF_964276395.1 Gasterosteus aculeatus
GTTTTTCCTAAGGTGCAACTCTCCTCAAAAAGTTATCATGCTATTGCTCTCTCATCAGTACACAACAGGGTCGAGTCCTGAGTGTGTGTGGGGGCTTTCAACAAAATGAGCGAGAAGCGTCTACTGAAACAAGGTGAAGAAAACAAGAGACTGAAAAGGAATAAATGCCACTGTGAAACTCTTCGGTGACCTCAACAAACCTTGTTGTAAATGATTTCCTGTAAGAGATACGGTTGAAAGAAAATAGTTCCTACATGTGATATTTATTTTTCTCATCTAACTCTCCACAAATAAAGCGAGCGAGTCAAATTCTTCAAACGTGGGGAACTATTCATTTTAACAAATGTATGTTTTAATGGTACTAGAAGTAATACTCTTCAAGGTCAAGGTCACTTTTTCACTTTCCCTGTAACATGACTCACAGCACGTGGACACGGGCACGCTGATGGCCAGCACGATCCACACGATGTCCATCCTGCTCAGGCAGATGGTCGTGCGGGACAGCGGGGAGTCGAAGGTCGGGCCCGAGCTGTTGCCGGGCGCCCAGGGGTCCTCGGTGGTGGCCGGCACCTGCCTGTTCAGGAAATTCCCGCTGGCCGTGGAGGGGGGCTCCGAGGTGTTCCCCTGAGCTGGCGGCCCCTCGACGGAGCTGCCGTTCGGAAGCAGCCCCCCGTATGCGGTCGCATTGTCCGTGGCGTTGCCCCCGGCAACGGGACCTCGACCCTCCTCAGCGGCGGTCCCGTTGGGTGCGGGGTGGTCGCTCGGGACGATTGTCGGACTCTGTGTCTTCGGTCGGGGCTCGGTGGACAGCGCTGCGGGGGCCGCGGTGGTCGTTAGATTCTTTAGCGGGTCGTCGGCAGTGAGCGTGACTGGCCCCCCCTGCGGCTCGGTTGCCAGCTCGCCGGTTGGGGGCTCGTTCCCCGAATGCATGTCCCTCTGGGTGATGGCGTGGGGCGCGGCGAGCTCCGAGGCGCCCCGAGTGTGCTCCCTGAGTTCCAGGGCCGCTGCGGGGTCAACATTCGTCCCCGGGGGGGAAAGGTGACGGCTGGGCCCGGTCGGTTCGTCCTCGCGCCGCTTCTGAAGCTCCGCGCGGTCAAAATCCAGGCTGGAGACACGAGCCGAACCCTCTCTGGCAGTAGATGCCGGATCTATATTTGGGGCCGCTGTGCGGGGAGATTGGAGGACACCGCTGCCGGCCTGGTGAGCGCTCACAGTAGCTGGGTTATGGACTTGACTCAGACCGGCCCGATTCACAGTGTCGTGGAAGGCCGGGAGCGCGACGTTCGAGGGTTGAGGGCCTCCTTTGGATGACCCTTCCCCGCTGCTGGAGCCTTCCTGAGGTTCAGGGGCGGAAAGGTGGCTGCTGTGGGCGGTTGCCATGGAGACGGAGTCCTGGGATGCCTGGTTGAGGAACAGCCCCTGTGCCGATGACACCAGTCCTACTGGCAGCGCCAAGACGGCTAGAACACCTGTGGAGAAGGACAGAACGCCGGTGATTAGCACAGGATGAGGAAGAAGAAGAAGATCCTCTTTGCCCCGTGAATTATTGCATTTTCCTTTTCCTTTGGGTGTGTGTTTCAGCATGTCAGTATGTCTTTACATCATTTCCCTCAAGGAAACGGAAGCTCAGGTGTTCAGCAGAGACGCGTGGTCTTCTCTCGCATTCATTATTCTCCTCTGGATTTTATCTACTGAACCGGCGGTGTGTGTTCTTTATTAACCACAGTACATTATTCATTATGTGAGTCGCACCGTGTGCACGTCTGGGACGTAAGGATCTTCTAGCTTTGATCTTCTGCGGAAATTCTTGAAGAGCTCAATTTGATCAAGATCAAAATATAACAAGCAATTATTTGATTAGAAAAAGAGTTAATTCTGTAGATTGTTTAGTAGTTTTGATCATTTTCAGACGTACATTGGGAAATCAATACTTGCCATATGCTCACTGCCAGACAAAGTGTATCCATATTTTCAGGGCATCAAAATAGCCCACTTAACTTGCTAAAACCATCTCAGAGAACTTGACAGATTCACGTTCTCCAGTCGAGACAAGCCATTAGCAGGTGCCCTGTGGGGAATATTGGTCCTATTATGTTTTCCAGACAGCAGGAAAGTAATAGAGGGAGGAACATGCGAAGGTTGATTAATTTGCTTTGCTTCCGTCCTTTCCATCTCTTATTGACACTGTTAACGTTGACTCAAATGTAACATCAGTGTTCCCAGCGGGCGGGTTTCTGTGCATCCCGCTGGGAACAGAACATGCAGTAACGTTGTCTAAATTACTGTCTGAACGGATGGTGTAAGACTATTGTTTTATTGTTTTATGGATAACGCTGGCAATGTTTTATTCTTAAAACATTCTTCTCTGCAGTAGACAGTTTTAGAGAGAATTAAGGATAATGATTGAGAGTGCATTTTTTCTTGCACTCTGTAGAGAGCAAGAAGTCACAGAAAACACGCAGTTTAAAAGGTATCTTTGTGACCCAGATGTCTTGGTCAACATTTATAATGGTGGTCAGTAACTATGGAAACCGAGTTTCCACTACCAAGAGGGGCAGAGGAGAAGGAGTAAAGAAAAAAAGGTGAGAAATTCGTTTGAAAATTTAGAAATGGACAGAATATTTATATTTTATCGAATGATGAAAACAACAACATCAACCAAGGCGAATGTCAATATATGTAATAAAGGATTCCAAATACAACACGGCAGCAGAGCCCGAAGCACTGACTATTTAAACTGAGCCTCTGAATCATTAATCATATTCCTCCAGGCTCAATCACAGACCACCAGGACAGAGGGTCCAGGCCCCGTCTTCCATTAACCAAGCCTGTCACGTCTCTAATCCCACTGCAGACCCACATCTGAGGAGATTAAACACACAGGCATCCCTGATTTATGACTGCTTGTCTCTCCTAAAATGATCCTCTAGGCAGGCAAATGGCAGACAAACCCAAGCCATCAAAGCTGAAGTATCTGTGCTATTGTTGATTTAAATGTGAGGACACATTTACATGACGAGGCCCTTTGAGATGCTCACAAAATCAAAATAATAAATAAAAGCCATTATTACGACCACATTGCAGGATACAGTGTATTAGACAGGTAGAGTTATGATTATGTTAAACAATGCAAAAAAATAGCCACGGAAGATTAAAGAGGCCGATTAAAAGCGAGCATGTTGACAAAGCCGAGGCACCGGGTTGAGTCATACCTTCAATAAAGTACCCGAACCTGGTTGTCACAACTTGGCAACCCAGCACTGTGCTTCTACTGAATAAAACATAACATCGAGGCTCCCTTTACAACCAAAGTCCTATTACAAATGAACAAACTTAATGCTCCAGCACACAAACAGCAACACATTCATCCTTTTGGGACATTGTTTTATTAAACATCATATCCAGAAAGTTAAAAAGGAGAATCTGCTTTGAAAGTCTGACCATGTAGTCATCAGCGCTGACAACAGATTCTGCATCAGATGCTGTTAATCTCGTATTATTTCATTATTGAGCAGATTCACAACAAAACCTATTAAATGGACGTGGAGTTGCAGAGTCTAATAACAACAACAACACACAACACACGTGCCAAAAGCAAAGGTCAGCTAACAGTACCTGCCTCACAGCAGCCCGGAGGACACGGTTACATTTTAAATTAAACTATCCATATAAGTCATTACTACATCGTGGCAATGTGTTTCAACCTTCATCGTTTGCAAACTAGAAATCCATCTTTTTTTGACCCGAACAATATGTCACATTGGCAAATGACTGCCTGCGCAGGGGTTACATAAGCACCCGGGTGTTTTCCTACACGTGCACCGCTTTACACACTGAGGCAAATCGGTGTAATTTGTCACAACGGCCGAGTGTCTGGCTGACGGAGTGAGAGCCTAAGCAGGGCCAACGCAGACAAAGAGCCCAACCCGTCCTCCAAAAGGACCTGCGAGGAGGCACCGGGGGTGAATTAACTAGAGAAATGATCGAAAAAGGGCCCGAGAAGTGAATCGCGCTGCATGGACATCCGTTATTGAGCTGAGGAAACGGGACAAATACACCAAAACTGGATGGAGACGGGGAAGAAGAGCAGCGTCGGGCAGGGTGGGAATATGTGAAGCGCGGAGGTGCGGCGGGGAAAGAAGTGACGGTGTTTTATCAGTGATAAGCTGCAGACGCAAACAAAAGGAAAAAGGATCTATAAAACACAGCAGATCAGAAAATAAGGTGTGTGAGATTGAAGCATAACAGGGGTCATATTTTTTTTTTTGCTTGCTCTTGCTCAAAAATTCTCATCTTCCCAGCGTAATTGTTTTTTTTTACCATTTTGCAAGTTGGCTGTTTTTGGCCTGGTATGATATTTTCTCAGAACCACAAGAAGAAAATGAAAACACAAAAAGGAGTCACTTCGAACAACAAGAGACCTCTGAATCTTTACCCGAGAAACAAAATAAATAACAAAATATATATATACATACATATATATATATATATATATACATATATATATATATATATATATAGATATATATATATATATATATATATATATATATATATATATATAGATACATATATATATATATATATGTATATATATATATATACATATATATATATATATGTATATATGTATATATATATATATGTATATATTAACAAAATAAACAACAAGTTGGTGTGTTAAATTTGCAATGGCGACATTGAATTAGAGGCTTTTATCCTTGTCTGCACTCACCCCGTTATCACGCCCACCAACCTGTTACCCTCACTATCTGTGCCCCTCAGGAACAGCACATGTTAATATGATAAAGACAAACAACGCCCAGGTGAAATCACAAAGAGATTATGCTCCATTTGTGTGACTAATGCCGCCTGTCTTGTATCTCGCTCCATGTATGGAGGGAGGGGCAATTTATGCAGGAAAACCCTGCTGAATTAGGGCCCCTTTGAGTCCACAGGAACCTGGTTACATCTGTTTCAGTCCTCCGTTGACGCCACCAGGGACATCAATCAATCACGTTGCAAAGCAGGACCCTGCGCACTGATCCAATGGCGGCTTTGTCCCACCAGTCATTCGCTGTTAGACTCAACGTCACTGGAAGTAAGAGAACAACGCAACATTTACTCACACTGATTAAGTTTTGCGCGGACCTTGTGCCATGGACGAACCATATTGTTCAGGCCCACTAATCAATCCTGCAGGAGCACTTACTGTGTGGTATGCAGGCTATCAGTGCTTATGCACTACTCTGGTGGCATCATCAATCCTGAGGAGGAGGAGGAGGAGGAGGAGGAGAGGGAGGGGGAGGGACTACTCGCTGTGGAAGGTGGGATATTTATTGTTCTTTACGGGGGTCACCTCGTGTTTCACGCAATGGAGGATGATGTGGCTTGAATGTGCAAACAGAAACAATACGCCGATGAGGCGAGCGTTGGCGCCCGGCCGGTTGGTTCACCTCATCGGCGGGCGGCGGGCGGCTGCCACTCTTCAAATTGAAGGTTCTACGTGAAGCCAGAAATAGCCGCTGTAAAAAAACATCCATCGATAAGACGCGTGACGGTCGGTCCGGCGGTACGTCTGAACTCTTACTGCTCCGTCATTTCCCTGCTAAGACAGCACGTATGTGTGTGTTCAATGTGTGCGTGTTCCAGCTGTATGTGTGTGTTTGGGGGACCAATTCTCACAGTCAGTCAGTGAGAAAATTACTACTAATGAAATTGTGTGTATTTTAGCACCTTTATCTTCAAAGATCTATTAATTAATCTGAACTAACGGTCACTCATAATTTCTGCAAATTGTATTTCTGAGCATTAAGGGCCACGTGTGACAACAATCAGGATCAAAATCACAGAGAATAGATGCTGAATCTGTTTTATGAACTACCCCCAGGTTACTTCAACTTCGCAAAGAGTAACCAAAGATCCTTATGAAAATGAAAAGTTATCTGACAATTTAGGAACCTTTATTCCTAAAATGTAATAAACCTGCACAGTGTTATTTAGGATTTCCCGGATCTATGAAACTGATATTGTTTGAATTATTAATATAAACAGTATGTGTCTATCAACAACTTTGTTATTGTGCCCTGCGGGAAAAACCCTCCGCCTACACTTTCTTGGTAAGTTGCTTTGAATTAATTAAATGTACAAGAACTAGAGGGACTCACTGCTTTTCATCTTCATTACTCAATAGGATAGCATGCATTACTGTTGGTTTGAAAGCCCCAGGGCATTGAACCGTAACCAATAACTAAGGATGTCTTCCTCTCCGCACAGCCGGCCCTCCACGGATCACATTTAGCCTCATTTATGCTAATGGTAACCAGCGGACAAACCACGATGGGATTCCCTGCAACTCCCCTCGGGGCAAACGGAGAGGCTTCATCTCCGGTGCTCATCAGAATACCAACCAGCCTTCATCACATAGTGGCCGCGTGCACACACACACACACACACGCACACACACAGGCAGTTTAATTTCTCACCTTCCACGATGGAGGCCATCGACGCAATCGTAAAGTGCAGATGGAGGGTTCGGTGGGAGGTAGTGCACACCTTTCACTTTAGGTTTTTCGACGTGCCACATGGGGCGGATCGGGTCCATCCGCTGCAGACCGACCTGTCTGACTAACTGCTGGTAAGATTGCATTATCACGCCTGGACAGAGCGCCGAGGGCTCTCACTCACTCCGATACAGTACTACGGTATTAATATCACTTCCTTCGCCACGACACGACGACGAGTCCATTTAAATAGAGCAGGCGTGTGTGTATATATTTACACAGTGTGTGTATGGACATATTTAAGGTACTACAAACAGACAAATTCCTTTGGTTTGCATCTGGGTGTGTTCGTCTGTCATTCTGCCCGTCGGGAGGGGGAGGGGGGGGGCAGATAGGGCACATCCCGTGGACCTCTGGAACCGTCCCGGCTGGAGGACTGGCTGGGCGGAGTGGGTGAAGCGGCGGAGCGGGGTGGGGAGGGGGGGGGGGTGGCGCTGCAGATGTGAGGTCCGAGATAAGGGAGGAAAAGCTTTGGCAGCAGGATAATGGCTTCCTGTTGGAACGCTCCGCAAATTGTGTGTCGGGGTCACGGCGGCTTTGAACAGAGACACGTTTATCGGAGGATCAGTAGGAGGGGTAGCGCCCAAAAAAGCAGAACACAACAAAGTGTCCTTTGCGCTGTTTAATCGGGATGATTGCGCCACAGAGACTGACATCGCCAACAGGAAGGAGAGACGCTAAACAGGAAGTTGTCTGGAATCTGAGAAGAACACTTAAATGGCGGGCTTGAGGTCATACTGTTCCATTAAAGTCACTGCAAATGTGTCCCCCTTTACAGAGAAGATTTAAACCTTTTTACCTTTTGCTGTATCCCTCAGAGGGCAGAAGACTCACAAACAAAAACACAACACGCTGCTTTGTCACCAGTCATGAGGCTTCATCCGTCTCTCTTCTATCTGCAGCGTCTCTTCTCTTGCAGCCTGAAGATGTTAAGGCACCTCCTGCAGATGGCTGATACAGACGGGTAAATGTCTCTGTATAGCACAGAGGCAGAGATCTCAGCTCTGCACAGTGTAAAAGAGGAGGCCGTGATGGAAGTGCATTGTGCCTGAGGAATGTCGGGCCTCTGCCGGAACTGAACGAAAATGTAATAGAGAGCACCGTGCTGTCAGAGAAAGACACACATACCGTCTTAATATAAACTCTGTTCAAAGCCGGGCCGCGTCAGACTCCACATCGAAAACCGCCGCGACGTGACCTCGCTCCCCTTCTGTTTACAGCTTAGAGCACTTGGCGCACAGCGGTCCAGTCCGAGTTGATCGTTTCCGAGGGATTAAGGCGGATTTGTCCGACGGCCTGAGGTTGAGCTCGGGGGTGCGTACCAGATATCATCATCGGCCTGTTTAGCGTGATGTCCTGCAGCCTGGTGGGTCCCAGTCTGACCCCCCGCGCTCCATATTCATGTGACATTCTGTGCTGGTAGCCTGCCAGAGACGTGTGCAGAGACCTGATCCCGTACGCTGAATTTAAAGCAGCCCGGACGAGAAGAACTAAGGAGATACAACACTGAATACACGGTTCAGAGACCCACGGGTTCCCTCAAGGCATCACGTCTCTAGCAATGGAGGCATGCGTTGTCTTAAATGCAAACAACCCACCATCAGAATGCAGCGAGACCTGTGGTCATAAGAGGAATCACCCTGGATATCACACCCCCCCCCCCCCCCCCCGACCGCGCCGTCCCCTGGGGTTTACTCACTGAGCAGCTGGCAGCGCAGGACCTGCAGGCTTGTCTTCATGGTATCATGTGATCCGGTTCCTCCTCCACAGTGCTCATGGTTCTCTAGTGAAGACAGAGAGAGAGAAAAGGGAGCAGACAAGGAGGTAAGAAGACACTCAGGCGCTCAGGTAGCAAAATCACATTTCGAGCGATGGTCGGATATCAGCGCGGTGACACGCCGATTGTGTCTGCGCAGGTTTAAGTAGCCACGAAGAAGTAAGGAGGGATTGCAGATAAGATGTGGTTTAATCCCTGTAATGACGAATGAATCACACCTAACCCAAATGTCCCGATAGAAACCCCCCACCCTCCCTTTCGAATCAGGACCGGCCTCCTGCAGGCTGCGCTGGTGAGTAAAACCGCTCATGGAGCATTAACGATCGACTGCGTGTGTGTCAGCCAGGCGAGCACCCACGGGTGCTCTTTAGGAGAATGACTCACCGATGGCCTTCTCTTCACTAAAAGAAAACACACACACATTTCCTTTCACCCCCCAGAGGAGTGTGTGCGCGTGTGTGTTTGCCTTTCTTTGTGGAAGTGGTCTTGGGCGATGCACGTGCTCCCGCCTCTCACCTGCACTAACGTACTTTTTAAGAAGTGTGCACACCCTTCACCCCCGCCTCTACCAATAATCTGATGGGAGTGTGACATGGGAAATGGGATTTGCGCCCCCCCCCCAAGACGAGAGGTCATGTGAGATGAGAGGGGATATTCAACAAAAGCGGAAAGTAGGAAGCTGATCCTTTCACGAGGCCTTATTTTTCTCATAAATGGAGTCCCTCTGTGCAGCGGAGGCAACGCTCCGCATCTCGGCGTCGCCCTGCCGACATTACGCCAACCTAATGTCCAACGAGCAGATATTTTCATTGGTTTCGTTGCCGTCTGCCCATGGGGGAGAAAGGAAAAGCGTGAAATATTGGGCACAGTATTGTAACAAATGACATTGGGAGAAAAAAAAAAAAACGTCTTTATACCTCCACCTGGCTTCATTCTACTGGTACAAAAGATAAATGAAGAAGAAAATCAATGAATACATCAGTTAAATTAACTAAATGGGTCATCAGGAAACAAAGGTCATTTGACTAACGCACACAGTTTTGTGCGTTGGTGTTTAAAATGAAAACAAAGAACCACTCACGGCTTTGACCACAGCGGCGTGGGTTTGGACGCGACACGCTGCTGGTAATTGGAAAAGAGTCGAGGCTGCAAGAACAGAGCAGAAAATGAGTTTCTGAAGAAATTACCCCCCAGCTGCAACCACCCCGATACCCCATCACCGTGTCCACTCATGGCAACGCCACAACGTGGCAGCTCCACTCCTTCCCCGTGCTTCAATATTTTGAGCATCATGTTCCTGGCGTGATGAGCTCAATGGCGTGGTGCGATGAGAGCAGCTGAGCCTCTCCACGGTGATTACACCTCATCAGCGCTGCCGGGCCGGCTCAGCCTCACAGACACGCGCTTTAATTCGCGGGGCACGGGGGGTGAGGCCGGGGCGGCGGCGGCGGGTGGGGGCGGAACAGGGCAGAAAGGCGAGCAAAACTGTTACCCTCGCTCTGCGGATATATACGTGTAAACTTCAGGGAATGGTTGATTTTGTGCTCGGAAATGTGACCTTTCTGAAATTGGCGAAACCTTTTTTTTTTAACAACATTAATAGATCAGATTAACACCACACGGACACGCGCTGACGTCTTGAGCTTAGAGTACAGAGCAGCTTCCTACTGGAGAGGGGAAAAAAAGTTGCATGGCAACTGACGGTGGCCATCGCCATGGCAACTCTAGTACATTATATTCAAATTCACCCGCAAGGGCATTTCGGGGGCCCAAACTGAATTACAGAAAGGATCCGATGCTGGCGCTGTGTTTCCTGTCCTGTGTGTCTGGAGGGGGGGCGGGGGTCGGGGGCCCACAGACCGGAGGCCAAGGCCGAGGTCACTTGGGACGTCACAATGAAATAAGCCTGTCACTCACAACTCTCCGCGGCCACCGGCCGCAGGGATAACAATGCTTTTAATTCTGGACTTCCCTCGATTCTGCGGTTATGTATAGAAGCCGTGGCAGCGGGCTGGCTGCTGGCCCAGAGCGGCTGCAGCCGGAGAGCTTTTCCATAACGAGAGGAGGAGGAGGAGGAGGAGGAGGAGGGACGGGAAGTGTGGGAGGCGACGGCGTGACTGTTGTGCTCTCGCAGTCCACCGACAACTGGGCCTCCGATCCGCGACCGCGCCGAGTGATGCTTTCGTTCGTCTCCGGCTCATGAAGTTTGTGTGAGGAAAAACATCCCCCGGCGCTGCTGCTGAGACGCTCGCACAGCGTGCGCCTTTTTCCTTCGATGGAAATCAAGCCCCGATCCCTGGGTTTCTCGCCACGTTCCAAGCGTCGGCGGTAGTGGCCGTGATTGAGCCGTTACTCGTGGGAACCGTTGGCGCCACCTCGACGACCTCGCGAATCAACGCGCTTCCTTGGCAACAATCCGTCGGGACTCGGGCTTATTGTGCAACAAGAAAGCTGATTACTGATTACGGCTGTGAGCGATTCTGTTACGAGTGCGTTTTCCGTCAGTGGGCGGGTTGAACAGCGGAGCCGGTGGCTCAAGAGAGACTCTGGGGCTTTGATAACTTAATTGTCCGGCAAGATACACACAACAAATGAATGATTACGCCCATTGATTCCATCCAGCAACACGGCTAAATTAAATGCGGGCAGCCAGCGCAACAAAGCAGCAATGGGTTTCCAGCGAAGCTCCCTGATCCCTGAAAGCGGCGGCCATATTGCTGAGTCACAGCGGGGAGCCGCCTGTCAGTCGTGTCCCTGGATTGGAAATCTGGCAGGATGAGTCGCGTGCGTGTGCGTGTGCTGCGTCACGATGGCTGCTGGAGGACGTGGAGGTTATCAATCAGCGTCATCATTCCCCTCCAGGCTCCACAGCAACACACCAGCCAATTAAGGGACATTAAGCTCCCAGCAGACGTTCACGGTGAAGGAGCGCCGGAGGAGAGCTCGGCTGAGGGCGCTTCAGGCCGCCTGCATGGTCCACGGGGGGTTGTGGTAACTATTTCCACAAAACCTCTGCTCATCCCATGTTTTTAGAAAGCAGAGGTCGGGCAACCAACAATATGCACATACAGAAATGCAGAAATCTCCATCTATGAACCGGTTAGCCTCAACTAGACAAACGCCTCCGGGTTTGTGTTCTTGTGTCCCGACGCCGGCATCATGCTCACGCGGACAGGTCTAATGTGCTCAGTGAGCAAGCTGTCGGCTCACATCCACGTCCCGGGCTACAGTCCGCGAGTTAACATATTTCATACGTCAGTGCTGAGAAGGAAAGACGGCGTAGGAGTAAAGATGATTCGCTTGTCGATAGTCCTTAATGTTAAAAGAGAACTGGAGTGCTATCACAGATATTAGCTGGATACTTTCTGGTTGTGTTTCTTCTGAATCTTATACGTGAATCATCGTTATCGTGGAAGATTATATCTTTCAAATTCCATAAAGAATCCCTCCCCAAAAACAGGCTGTCACTTTCAGTCTTGCGTCACATCAAAAGAGAGGAAACTGCGTCTGTGGCTCTCGCAGGATTAATTATTCTCTAACTTGTTCCGAGGACATCTCAGGAAGAGCAGAGCTCCTGAGCTCGAGGGTGGAGGAGGAGGAGGAGGAGGAGGAGGAGGAGAGGAGCATCACCGGCCTCTTCATTACTCAGCGTTTACACAGACACGACCACGACCAATTACTAAAGCCATTCATCAGAAGAATCATGGCCAAAAGCCGTATCTGTGGCCGTGTGAGCACATGCGAGACACCGATAAATAAGAGAGATAAATGGTCGCCGGCTAGATCTGCTTCCTCCAGCTGCAGCAGAGTCCTTTTTGCAGAGAGAGCTTTTACAGCGTGAGCTTCCGCTGCGCGTCACTGCAGTCTCACATGGCTTTAAGTCTAGTAATAGCAAAAGACGTATTCAGATCTTACCAATTTATAAAAGTAAGGCTCAAGAAAATGACAGTGTTTACCTGAGGAGGAACTGCAGGACGGGTGCTACTCTCCCAGGAGTCCAGTCCAAGTGAGGTGCCAGGATTTGTTGACCTCAGTCTCAGGACTGATTTGACTCTCAAATCAAGTCAAATCTTTCAAGAGAGTCGGGTCGACCGTCCCTTTTATGTTTACTGTCACTGTATCACGCATTTATTAAAACCAAGGGAAGGCCAGACTGTCTGACAGATAAGGGGATCGAATCAGTGGAACAAAGAGTGGGGCCGGTAACAGAGCCCCGGGGGAGGGACCCCGCGACACACTTTGTTATGCAACCCTGGAAAGACGACACCGGCGACTGAACATCAAGCACCCGACTGAAGCAGCGCTGTCAAGTGAGCGCTGTCAAGTGAGCGCGTTGGATTGCCGTTGGCCAACAGCAACGCGGTGAAAACTTTAAAATCGGCACCTGGAGAACCGCATTACCTGCAGGTAAGCGTGTTCCTGCTCTAACGAGAGGGCCTGTGAGGGCGGGCAGTGAAGGCCTCGCTCTGTCTGAGTCGTAAATATCCTCCTATCCGACCCCGACCTGACTGAGCGCGTGACTGACTGCTACCGAGGACCAGCTGCCCGGGGATGAAGAGTAAGGCGAGACGCCGGCGCGTCGCGTCCCCGCTACGCACCGCCGCAAACTGTAACACAATCAAAAAGGAGCGGCACGGCAGAAAAGGTGAGAGGGGCCTCGGGTGACGGTTAGATTCACCGCACGTTTTTTTTTTTCTTCCCCCGGCGCGGCGGTGTAAACACGTGGAAACGCGGGCGTTGACGCGTCCAGCTGTGCAAGGGTCTGTGCAACAACACGTCCCTGTTGGGAATAATGAATATGTAAGGATTTCAATCCGCCTTGGATATAAATATTTGATCTGGGCCGACATTGTCAGACTGTTCAAGCTGACATGAAGATTTCTTCTTTTTTTCATATCTTTCCAAACGTGCCATTTTTAAAAACTGATATTTAATCCTCCTGCTTTTCCTTTTTGAATGTGCACTAATAAAGTAAAAATGGTAATATGTGCGGCTAAAGCGTCGCTTTTTGTTCACCAAGAAGAGAACAGCACTGCAGGAGCCGGGGGTCAGAAGGCAGCATGAATAATGTAAAAAGAAGAAAGATCTTTGGACAAGAATTCTGAAAAAGTGAATAATTAGATTGCGTGTGGAGCTCAAACATCAGTTTGTTGAAAATGAACACAGCTCTTTTTTTGCCCTTTTTCTCCTCAATATCTGAAAAACCCGGGGAAAAAAACCTTCGATCAGAGCCTCGTCTTTGGCTTCTGTCTCGCAGGCCGACGGACACATTGATGTGTAAAGTCTGCGTCTCAAAGCTCGGCCGCGTTGATTATCGGACCAGCGCCGCTCAATGAGGCCACGCTAACAAGCACATAATCCTCCCGGCAACGGCTGTCAAAAGATCTAAATTGACACGAGGAAAATGGGTTGGGGGGCCATTGATGAAGCATTTGACCTCACCCATCATTGGTCGCTGATCGATGGACACGCCTGTGTAGACCTCCTCCTCAGACTTCAAAAAGCATTATTTTTGCCTTTTTTTCCCATTTTGAAAATAACTTTAAACTCAACTAATGTGGTTTTGACTACAGCTCTTAATTCTTCTTTGAGTTGGAGACAAGACACATGAATCAGTTCGGTGTTCACTTCCATTGCTGTGTGTTCTCCAGGCAGAGGACGATGGACCAACTTAATAACTTTGCATATGCACGCGGCTGTTTTTACTCCCGGAAGTCGGGGGAGGCTCTAAAAGTGATCTCAGCGGTTCCAACGCAGGGCTTGATGTTGTGGAGAAGCCGCTCTCCTCCTCCTTCATCTCCCATCTCTCTCTGCTCGCGAATGCTTTAATGTCATGTCAAGCAAATAAGTATCCTCCGCTTTCCCTTCTCTCATCTTTACTTCACGCTTGGTCGTCATGCTGAGTCTCTTCAACCAAAAAGGGCGTTTCAAAGCTGCCAATTATCGGATATATATATATATATATAAATAATTCATGGATCTATGGGGAACCAACAAGTAAAGAAGACATTATTTTATTACAGCTGTGTGTATCTTTGGGCAGATTTTAAGTGGCAGCAGAGAGATGACATTTACAAGGTAAATACTTCGCAGATCAATATGTCATATGTTTCTATTAACACGGGATCAACGTCATGTCAAAGGGGCCCCTCGTGGTGAGATTCCCAATAGGGTCGACTCAAAAAGCCGACAAAATGAGCCGGTCTAATGAGCACGGAGAACCTCAAGCAGCTAAACAACCAGATACTTCTTTGTTTGGTAAATGGATGCTAATGTTGCTCCATGTCTGAATGTTTATACCGTGAACATTTACACGATGATAATAAAGCAGTCCTGCATTTTTATCTTTTACTGCACACACACAACAAATAAAAGTGATTGATGGAATATATACTTTCATTTGCAAGGTTATAGAAGAAATAGTGTGCAGTTTTGACACAACCTTGATTTTGCAACTTCATACGAAACAGTCATCAAACCAATGTCCCCTCACAAAAGGAAAAGGCATGCTGCTATTGCAACTGAAAAGTGACACTTCATGGTAATGGAGACAACGCGTGTAAGCTGTACTGGGAAGACGTCTGACCATTAAGATCGGCCGAACTACAGAGCTTTGACCAAAAAGTCAGGGGGAACATTCAGCCTTGCAGGAAAAATGAGTCAGTACAAGAAAGCTTTCACTTTCCACTGTTCCACCCCTGAAAAGCCCTGTGAAGCCACTCTGACATCAAACGGATAGAAATCTCATCCGAGGACACACCTGCCCGGCCCGCTGCATTCACAGCTACTGAAGGGATGTGACTGCTGCACAGAAGATAAAAGCAACAATGCAGTGCAGTCAGTTTTGAGATTTCTAAGAAATGCTTCAGGGGTCAAACATTAATTCACCAATAGAACTTTTTTTTTTAGTTTTAAGGAGCAGTATGACCTTCGAGGTCAGCACGGTGTCAGGTTTGTCCGTGGAGCGGTGACCCGGGTGTCGTCCATGCGACGCAGGTCGAACACCTGTCACGCCTCTCCCTCGGCCGGGAAAGGTGGCCGACGTGCACAAATGACTCAGCTGGTGAAGCTTGGTGGGTCACATTATGTTTTTAAAAAGTTGAAAGATGTTATATCAGAGCAGAGGCATTAATATGAATTTATTCAGATTTTAAAAAGGGACAGAAATGTGTGTGGAAGTACACAATGATTGGAACTGACAGAGAGAAGAGACACCTGAATAAAACCATAATAATTTGAAGGGAAATCTGTATCATAACGCTCCTATTTGCTTGATGCAACGATCACTTCCAACGTATATTCGTGGAGATTTGGAGAACGGGAAGCAACATCCTCTCCAATCATCTCACTGCTCGACCGGCTCCCTCCTCTGATTGGTGAGGCAGTGGGTATTTTTAGCTCCGGGTCGTCGATAAAAGCAGACGCTCCTCTGGAGGTTCTGAATTGAGGCGGCCAGTCGAGCCCAAACCACAGCAGAAACAGCGTGACACAGCACTGCAAAACCAAGGTCGCTGTGCAGCCTCCCAGCATGCAGCACAGTTCAGACAAGGCCTCCTCGAACTTTACCCTCCGGTACACTAGCAGGTGGAGCGGGTGATTAAGGCCAGCGAGCACACAAACACCGGCGTTTGATGCACCCAGTCGAGTATTCAGGTGGAGGTGTTAATGCACTGCAGCACTACTGCTGCAGAGGAGCATCGGTCAAAGCGCTTCCCTCTAGAGGCGGGGGGTCAGCCGCCTGGTCCGCCGGCCCCAGAAGAAGAAGAAACGATGACTCAGGAACGACACATCGATGATCTTTAAACTTGAGCCGCATGTCGGAATGATTCACGCCGTCTAACGCGCTGTCACGCGCGAACACGAACGCCACTGCATTTGCCTCGAGAGCGGCGAAAGAACCAAGAGGGTGTACCGTCTCGCCGTGAAACCCCTTCTAGGTTTCTGCTCCACGCTGAAA
Organism: Gasterosteus aculeatus; assembly: GCF_964276395.1. Classification (NCBI taxonomy): domain Eukaryota; kingdom Metazoa; phylum Chordata; class Actinopteri; order Perciformes; family Gasterosteidae; genus Gasterosteus; species Gasterosteus aculeatus. Next base: position 17,810,227 of record NC_135708.1, read on the forward strand.
TAAGACGCCACGGGGTTGCCAACAACAAAGAGGGCGTAATATTACAAACAAGCTTAATCCCTTCAAATCAGCATAACAGATTTAACAGGGTGGGACTTTGTGCTTATTTCAACGAGCTGAGGTTTTGAAAAACAAACCCTGGGCTGTTGCGTCAGCGACTCAAAGTCTGATGGCAGTCACGTTATCCTTGTTTAAGAGCCTGGTGGGAAATTTAATAAACCCAATTATCAGACATGCAATAGAAGAATTATTCCCTCCCTTGTGGGTTTGGAAAAAAAATATATTCTTGCTTTCTGTTGTGAAATACTGGATGAATTACCAAATTCTTCACCGTTAAAAAATCTACAAAAGAGTAATATCGAGTTGAGATTATTTCGACAATCAAAAGAAACCCCAAAAAGGAAATAATCTAGAAAATCATTTAGTTCTATAAAACGTATGCATTTAAAAATGTGACAGTGGAATTCGCTCTTCAAAAACAATTCTGGAAACTATTTTAGGAGTATGAACTAGACGGGAGCTCAGTGGGGTAAAAGTCCCTTTTGTGCATTCAGGAATGTCCATGAGCTGTACACTCTGGGGGGGGGGCGGGGGGGGACACATTGTTTCCCCCGTACCTCCACACTTCCGGTCTCACTTCACAGGCTGCAAACGCACCCGGCAGAAATAGTTAAACACACACCTCGGAATGTCCGGGAAGTTCCTCGCTCCTCGCACATTCCTGATTTCACCGCAGCCTCCTGTCTGGTGACAATGGCAGGAACTAAAAACCCCGACGAAGGGTACTTTCGAAGGGGGGGGGCTGTTATTGTACCTCGTTTCCTGGAGCGGTGCTGCAGAGACCCAGTTGGGACGAGGGAACGAGATGAGCAACATCCGTTAAGAACGTCCAGAGATTTCCCGCCGGGCGATGACCACGTGTCCGGAGACGTAGGGAGGGAGATTTTGTATTGTTCTCCTCCTCCATCTCCCTCTTCTGCTCCACTCCCCCCCCCCCCCCCCCCCACACTATTACTGATACGGATTAACTCCAAGAGCCGCTGTAGTCCGGACAGTGCGTCTGGCTCGCTGTGTGCAGACGCGCGCGCGTCAATTACGCCTCCTCGCTGTGATTCGGCCTGACGGACGAAGGCAGATGCACTCGGAGAAGACGTTACGGGGGACAATTGTCCTGAAAGGAAAGAATTTACTCATGGATGAGTCGCCCAGTTCTCCAAACAGACTAAAAGGCCTAATAAGCCAATTACACCAGGATGTGAACTGCATGTGGTGCAACACACACACACACACACACACACACACACACACACACACACACACACACACACACACACACACACACACACACACACACACACACACACACGACAATAGGAGTGAGGACAGCTTGGGGTCTCCCATCCGGACAGGGGTGACCTTTCTTCTTCAGGATGGACAGAAACTGAGAAGAAAAATGGTATTTGAGGAGCTGGAAGTGTCGGTGGCAGCCGAAGCTGTAGCTCTGAGGATCGTTTGGATCAACGTCACGGTGCCAAAAACAGCAAATATGGTCATCACAACAGGAGCTAACGGGATGCTAACACTCTAACAATGACAATCCAACAGTTTTAAACTGGTATAATGTTAACCATCTTAGTCGAGCGAACTTCGCATGCCAAGTTCAAGCGACGAGACTTTGTGACTTAGAAATAGTGATAGAAATAATTACAAAATTGTTTGTCATTTTTGATTTCTTACACGCGGTCAATGAGAAACCGCCATCAAAGTCTTGTCGCACACAAACATAATCCTCATCTGGGAAACTGGGACACGCGGTTGATAATTGCTCTCTGCAAAACAAACAAATGGTTCTGAATCCGTTCTGAAGTCCTCGTGTTTTGTGGCTACATTTAGAAACCTCCCTTTCACAACTCTTAACAGCACGAAAAAACGTAAGCGGATTCTCGTGTTTGTGCAGCGTAACGTTCACAAGGGCGGCTAATTGCGTTGAGCAAGTCTGACGCAAGGGGATCAGGGCAGACGAGGGTGTAACTTCCAAACCCTGCGCGTGGTAAACAACAGTGCTGCAAGGTAGCCTTAAAGTTTGACGAGTGATGTTCACATAAAAGGAGCTTTAGTGTGGGCTTTCAAACGTGTGACATCCATCAAATCTCTCTCACGGATGCAGATCGGAGAAATAATGAAGCAATCAGTGCAACCACTCAACGCAATAATTACCAGCGCGGTCCCCCACAGGCAGCTTCTCAGAGTATCTGTGTGTGTGTGTGGCCGTGTGTGTGTGTGTGTGTGTCCGATTTTAGAGTGTGTCGAATAGAGAAATGTCTCACTAAACAGACGCTTAATTACCAGAGGAGGGAGAGCTTTGGTTTGCGTGCGTGTGTCACTCATGGCTAAATGAAGGAATGGGTAAACAGGCCGGACTCGGCGCGGTTTGGATGAGATCGGTGACACACGCGCAAAATAATGAATACAATTTAGAAGATTACACCTAAATGTTATGAGGAAGGCTCGTGGTTTTGGGTCTAGAACAGATGAGGGAGAAATTTTAACTAGTGGAGGTCTTCAAATAGTTTGTTATGTGTAACATAACAATGTAAAAACAATATATATCAAAATTAAAATATTAATATAACAGAGAAAAGCGGCAAAAGAGTAAATTGTATTGATCAAACTCGCTTGCTGTCGACTCTTTCTACGTCCTCGTCTTCAGGCTGGTTTAAAACCCCATCAGAGCGGAGCTGCAAAACTGCCACACAAAATGAATGTCAATGGCATCCCAGTGTCCTGTTTACGGCCACGCTAGTTAAATGTCAAATGTTTGGCCTCGCGGGGAGCCGGTTCGGGCCTGAAGGGGATTTCCAGGTGTCGCCGTCTCTTTCACTCCGCTGCCTCTCTGCTGTGTGATGTCGGCCGTTGGATAATACATCTATTGTTGGTGGAGGAGAGAAGAACGGAGCGAAACGCCCGGAGGGAAATAGAGCAGCGGACCAAACCTCACACACGTTATTTTAAGAGTTGCCGTGTTGACAGTTTCTGCAAAAGATTACTTCAGTACTGCGTCACAGTTTAAAGGCCGCTCCACTTGTTTTTGCATGTGTCATTTAATACACTTTACAGCCAACTATTTAGATTATAAGATCCATTGGTTTCTCTTAATGTTATGAAAATCCCACCTATATTCTTATATTCCCTTCACATGCTGTAATCCATCACAATGCTGACCAGATTTAAACGTGGGGACATTGAGGGCAGCAGACATGTTTAGAACGGCGTTCGATGAAGAAATCAAAAACATTCCCACCCAACACATCTCACGCAAAGCTCTATGCTGAGCCAAGTTAGAAGCGGTGCTAGCTCAATGATCAACAAACAGACACGAGATTGGTATTGATCATCCAAACCCTGCAAGAAAGCCAATGGGCGTAATCCCAAAGTGCCAAACTGTTTATTCAAGGATTACGTGGTGACATTTGCACACACACACACACACACACACATTGCCGGTTGGGAAGGCAGATGTGGAATAAATCCGACAGCACTGAACACATCAACTCTATCATCACAGTGCTGAGAGGGAGAGAAAAATCATTGCAGTTGGCACAGCGTGTTCGACGTGTCGTATACCAGGCGAGCAGCAGTCTCTCTGCAGCAACCAACAGACACCAGTGGGTCCAAATTGACTGCAGCGAGAGACGGTGAAGGACACGTGAGAGGAAATAATTCCAGGTTTCAGAAAGCCGGACGTTTGCCCGGTGGCTGCTCGCTCAGATTTCGGCGTTGCCATGTTGCTCCCGTCTGCTGCCAATTGTAGTTGCACTCACACCGGCGTCACGATAAAAAGCACTGTCTCCATGGCGACGGAGCTGCTACAAACCACGTGCCTGCCGCCACTACCGGCGCCGCACACCTTCACACTCCCACTCACTGGGAAAAATCCCACCGTTTTCCAAATTCAAACCGCCGCTGTGTGCATGGAAATTAATTTTTTGCGGTGGCAGCGCCTCTCCCGCCATCTCACTCGGCGTGAACGCCGTCTCAGATTACTAGACACCCCCTCCGGGGCCACGAATCTGTGTGGACCTCAGAGCGAGACAGGGGAAGGGGGAGGAGAATGGGAGGAAAACGACATAAAGCTCTTAATTGGTGCTGACAAGCGTTGATACTGTCAGTTCTCCAATGATTACTATGAAATGTCGGCTCCCACGACACCTTTGGCGAAGGAGACATCAGACACAATTCTGGCCCGCGTCGCTTTTCTAGGTAAACAACCTGCAGTGTGGCGCTCTGCATCACATCCTGGCTCGTCTTTCTTCTTCCATCTCCTCCTCCTCCTCCATGTCATCTCACCTCATGCGACCTCCACAAAAGGACTTCACCATTGCAATGCCAAGCGCCGTACATGAGTCACATCAACCCCGCTGCTCTGCAGCCCATCAATCAGGCTCTCCAGCAGCCATGAAATGAACCATATGCGCCACGGGCACGCGGAGAAAACAACGGCTTGGTATTCTCAAAAGCTCCAGATCTATTTTGCTGGCATTCGAAAGCGAAAATGTCCATTTGTAGGTAAATTCTGGAAGAGAGACACCGAGCATGTTTGAAAAATGTAACTTCCACAAATCAGGTCTGTTCATGGAGGAATATTTAGAGGAAAATCAAGTACTGCCATTTAAAAATGTAGCCTAAAAAAGTAGCAATGACCAAGCATTTGGGACTAGATAAGAGAGTCACGCCCCTCCCATTAATCCTCCACGACAATTAGCCGCTGGCAATGATATAGAGCGCAATAACAAGCTCTACCATGGGGAGGGGGTCTCCTCCGTCACCGACATATGGTGCCACTTTAATCTGCAGCCTCCATCAGATGAGTCTGGACAGAAGACAAGGCGTGATGGCCGTGGAGGCCGGATGAACAGAAAGGACTTTGATCACAATTTGCTCTCGCCAAAAACTAGTATCCACAAATTATGAGTGAAATGCTGAAACCAGAGACGAGGGGTTCTCTCTCGCTCAAATTCTTTTTCTTTAAAAATATTCCCTTTTCTTGGTAGAGGACGGTGATTTGCTCCTTTTGCAAGCCGTTCATCAGTAATCATCGTAGGTGAGCCCGGCCTCAGACCCCGTAATCATAGTGCTGACACCTGCTAGCATTGTCCCCCTCTGTCACATGACCCCCCCCCCAGGCAGGTTGGGGTTATGTGTCACCCCTGCCTCCCACAAGGCCTTCCCATAATCCTATTAGAGCCAGTCAGCTGAGTTGCATTAAAAAATGTGACGATTGATCCTAAAACACAACCCCCCCACCGTGTCCTGAGGGCACCTACAGTGAACATCCCGGCATAAAGCGCCCCTCATACCAACAGATATAATTAAAGGGGCTCTGAGATGGTAACAAGAAAAACACTCCCCCCCAATACTCCCTGTTCTCTTATAAAACCCATGAGAGGAAGAAGGGAGTCGTGTGACGAGTGACTTAAAGTTCGGCCTCGTGACAAAAAGGGGACTGGAGATTTAGAACTTTAACTCACTTGTGGTCCTCAAACTGCCCAACATCTCGAGAGCAAACGGAAGCGCCTTACATAAACCCACGATCGGAGGCTGCTTCCTGGGGCGGGACCTATCTGGGCCCTTTCGCCCCTCGGGTCCCTCGCGCCACAGAGGGTGACCATCAGTGGGCGGAGGTGCCGATTGGAGCGGCATGGCTGCAGCCGAGGCATGTGAGGAATTCTCCTCCTAAACACCTACCGCTCCGACGGTCGCCACACTCTTATCTCCCCCCCTGCCCTCCCCGCTGCCACCTCCTTCATCATCATTATGGCTCATTATCCATTAACTTCTCCACCTATGCTTGGTCGGGGCAGGTGGGTTAGTTATACCCCCGATGGTCAAACAGAGCCTGCTCTGATACCAGTGTTCCCAGTATGAACGCTTTCAAACATTAACACGTTGAGAGAGGCTTTTTTTTTTTTTAAGACTCTTTGAAGCACGGCCGGTCCTGTGGGAACGCTCTTTTGCTGATAGCATCGTCAACTAAGGGGAAATATATTTATTTTTTCTCCCCCCGCTTCTTTTCAGAGTGGCGCCTTCCCCCCGTGGTTTCTGTATACATGCCCCCCCCCCCTCCAGCTTAAAGTAATTTAGAAACCAGCTGAGGTCCTTAGTTAATACTGCGTGGCATTTATAAAGCAAAGGAAAAGAAATGGCACAGGCTGGATTTTTCCTCCCATTTGCTTCGGTAAAATCCTGTTTTTGTCGGGCCGGACGAAAGTGCAAAGTCCATCGCACACACTGTGCAGCACGAGGGGCCCCCGGGGGCCTGCATTCCACCTCGCGGGGTACCACTCTCTACCAGTCATCAGCGACGCTTAAAAGGCATGAAACCCATGAGACACTGCCACGCACACCCCCCCCCCCTCCTGAAAATGTTTTCCCATTCTCTTCCCAGCTCGGACTTTCTGCTGCAAGAGGCAGAAACCAGAGTTTCCCATTTCCTGGAACTCCCTCAACTCGTTTGTTTAAAGGAGGTCTGCATGTGAAAGCTGATCATTTCCGGGCCCTTTTTCCGTGTTAACGTAGACGTTTCCTGACATGATAAGAGGCCATCTGGGGAGATTGTTCGGCCATCGCCCTCTGGAAATTCTTCCAAATGACCGTAGATATAGCACCAATAAGTGTTTGTTGCAATGACACACACACACACACACACACACACACACACACACAGGCCTCCAACATCAGAAATAATTGGCAGGATTTGTCAGGATTGGCAAAATCTTCGAATGCAAATGTCCTCTTTATGTCATTCTCCACTGGGTAAATATACTATGCTGAACAATAACTACTATAATACAGGTAGATGAAATCCAGCGTTCTGATTGGTTGAGAGTGAGTCACAGTGTGTGCATTATTGAGCGATGACGTACAGTCCGTGTTCAGATTGACCTCAGCGTTCCATATCACTGCACACTCAAATAACAGTTATTTTACCGGACTGTTGTCATTTCAGTTTTCAGTGTGGTGCCGTTCGCCGAGATAAGACCGAAAAAAAAATCTGTTTTGGGCAATGCGAGCTTTCGCAACCGATCTTGCTGTTTTGTTGCCATTTGTCTGTTGCATAGCATAGTTTCTTGACTATTTGGTGATATTTATTTTATTTATTTATTATTATAAAAGGCCAGTGTGCATTTGTTGGGGTTTTATTGGCATTTTTTAATTGAGACATTTTAGTTGGTTGCAATCTGCGACCTGACCACTAGATGATGCTAAAACACTGACACCAATACTGCATCGTTAATGCCGAACAAATCCAGTGAAAAGGATTTTTGACTAAAACGATTTTCAACGATTTTCTCATCAACTGCAATCTAACACACGCGTCATGTGGATGCATCAAGTTATATTCCGTAAATGTTGCCAGAGCTTTATGCACTGCAGGATATCTCTCCAGATGTGCGCGGAATACATGTCCTCATTGCTGTTAAGTCCTTTGCACATATGCTCCCTAATACCCATTCATGGCATCACAGCACGTCAGCTTGCCCAGGGAAGCTGTCAGCTACAGATGTCAATAGCCCCCGCTGACCCCTCTCCCTCCCCCCCCTCCACTGCGCGCACACACACACACACACACACACACACACACACACGGCACTGGTGGATTGTCCCCCAGAACAAAGGGATGGGGGGTTTCTGTGGAGAACGGGCAACCAAACATTCCTGGAACAATGGAGAGAGTGGCCGGCAGGTTCACTTAGTGCACGCTTTACTTTATACTCCATTCGATCCCCGTGGGTGGAAACAAAGCTTGAGCTCCACACTCAAAACGGAGCTGTTTGGTGAAGCCGGTTTGTTCATGGTGGTCCTACGTTTTAAGAGAGTTCCTCCTATTATCTGCTTTGTTGCTGCCATGTTGCCTGAGGAATAAACCACTTGAAGGGCATTTAGGGCAGAGATCCTCCTGTTGCAAGATTGATTGGTCTAAAAAAAAAACTTTAAACTCCTCTTATTGAGCATGTAAACAACCTAATAGACTGGGATTACAGCGAGCTACTGCAAGGAATCATGTCCTTTAATCTTTCCAAGAATGTATTGCCACCCAGTCTAAAGAAATACTTTCTAGAGCACATAATCTGAATTGACCAGCATACCTTTTTTTTTGAATTCCCAAAATACAGATTTTCTGAATCCCCACACAAACTCTGTGTTTATTTCTTTCTTTCCAGTGAAATTAGAAATTTCCAGGAATCTTCCATAGAACTAACCGGCAGCAGCTCAACTTCTATCACGTAAAAGCATCGATGGATGCTCTGAAGTAATAGGTCCCCAAATACCGGTCCAGACCTGGTTGGGCGCAGCACTGACAGCGATGCTCGGGTCCGTGACTGTCATTGGAAACCTTCCACCAGGACTGCAACAAATCGGGGTGCTCAACGCGATCGATGCGTAAAAAGATGACCGTGAAACACCGGCCAGGTAGCGGAGAAGAGGCAGAACTATCTGATCCCAGGTAGAGAGACACGAACTGACGTGGTACTCACCTATGCGCCGTTACGTCGGGTACTTGGCGATTCCGAGAGAAATGAAACCTCCCCCCCCCCCCCTCTCCTAATAAAAAGAAAAAGCCGCCCTGTCACTCTTCACAGCATCCGTGCGCACATGTTGCCAGTCCCCCACCGCCACCACCACCCCCCCCTCACCGGGACACGTCACAGCAGCCGGGAGCCGCAAGCAGTGGAGCCAAGTGAAGCGCTTCTGCTTCTGCGGGAGCGGAGCTTGTGGCTGCGCAGCGCGTCCAGTCGCCGGATGAGAGGTGTCTGCACGGGAGGCCGGGGGTGGGGGGAGATGGAGGGTGGTGTTCGTGGTGTGTGTGGGGGCGGGGGCGCGTGGGTTGGGGTTTGAAACTCCGCTGTCTGACGAAACCCGCGTGATCCGCTTGGATCCCCCGTTCAAGTGCGTGGTGCGCAATCAAAGAGGCGCGCAGGAGCGCCGGTGCCACCCACTTGAAGGAGGGTGTTCGTGGTGACTGTATACGGTGAGGGAATTTTAATGAGGACCGCTGCGGAGCCGCCCCCCCCACCTCCCTCCCCTCCTTCCTCTGATCGCAGGAGTCGCGCTGAAATCCAACCGTCCCGAGAAAAAGAAAACCCGTAAAGTTACCGCGCGCGGGGAGAGGAATGGACGCAATGGAGCGTCAAAGGATCCTCGACTGTTGGCCACCATCCACTCGGCTGAGTGGGAGATTAGCCCGCGGGACACCTGTTGGCTGGAAACGAGTTTGGGATGTCCCGACCCAGATCAGCCAAAGCCAACATGCGCAGGGGACGCGGGTTTTGTGCCATTTCATCCCCACGAAGCCCCCCCGGCTCGTCCCTCGTGGCGCACTGCTGCAGAACCACAGCGGGCTCACGGGGGGAAGCTGCAGGACGTTTGACGTGCGAGCTTCCACAGCAGCTGGACACAATCTAATCATGGGGGATGCTTAATTGATTAATTGGAAATCCTTTTAGTCTAGTAAATGAATTTTTATAGTTTATGACGTTATTTGAAAAAATAGTACGACTTTTCAAAGGATTTGAAGAGAAGGAAACTAATCAATAATATCTAAAAATAAATGCGGGGGACTTATTTATATTATTTTTGATTATTTTGCAGATGATATGGTGCCTCCAGTGAGCTTTCTTATTTACTCAGATATCTTATTTAATCCCACGACTAAATCAGGTTTTTTTTTTAAAACCTTTTAGTTTGAGTTATAAGAGATTCGGATTCGGTATTACAATGTGTTGAGTGCTACAGCTCAGTGGTTCTCAACCTGGGGCCCGGGACTCATTGGGGGGGGTCACATGACATATGCGAGAGGTCTCAAGAAGATTAACGGAAAGGGATTTTCTTTCCTGTAAAATGCTTGATACTTTCAGGTCTAAGATGCAAATATCCAAAAACACAGAGTGGCACAGCTCACAATCTATGACCACATGCAACATCTGACCAGGTGCCACAAAGCAATTGCTTCGTTCTAAAGGGACCATAAGTCAAAAAGGGAGGGGAACAACTATTATAAGTGACTTTGCACATCTTTTTAGTACAAACCTCTACTCCTTCCTTCGTCGGAGGCCTCGGCAGCCTGAGTCATGTCCTCTAATGCCACACCTCCCCAGCAGCTCAACCCAGAGTCTGTGTCAATCTATTACGAGGTTAAACCACTTATCCGACCGCATGTGAGCCAACAGGGGGATGTGACCTCCATGAAACAGCACATCGCTCCACCAAAGGCCTAAACAGGTAAACAAAATCTGCTGTTTTTCTGCACGCGGAGATCAACAGCAGGAGCCAGTGAGCCGTTACCGAAGCGTACACGACTGATTGTTAATGTTTCGGTTGCTTTCATCAACCTCTTTGACTGTGAACAAGAGTACAGAAATAAAGTATGCTGACTAACAGTATAACAAAGCATTTATTAATGCAGAGGTAGGACAGTCGAGAAGTGATTCATTTTATTCACTTTAAGGAGGAAAAGAGCTGAGAAAAATAACTACACAGATATAATCAGGCAACAGAAAAATAAATAGTTATTAACTTGGAATAGTCGTTTTTCAAGATAAAACTCCTCATTAGAAACTTGCTTTCTCGTTGCGCTGCTCTCTAACGCAGCGCTGAGTCAGCAGTGAAGGAGTACTGCCCCTCTCAGGCCAGAGAAGGTCATTGCACCCAATTACAAAACATGACTCAACACATTTTTCAGACCTTCAGTGATCCATCAAGGCTTAAAGCCTCAGAGTTCACCGCACAAACTGCGATGCACTTGAGTTTAAGATGCCAAATTGTCACAACAAATGCTCCACTTATTTTATTTTTAGCACAAGAGACATAAACAAAAAAAACAACAACAATCTTATTTACAAAAATCATTTCATAGACGATCTCTAGGAGCCGCGTTTCAGGTCAGACGTGTCTTTTTCAGCCTGGAGTTGTCTGCGGACGCTTTGCGCTTACGTGACGGAGTCCCAGGAGCTTCCTCAGAGGGAGCTTCGGTCAGGTGGTACAGCTCCATAGGCGGCGTTGGATCCTGTTGCAGGAGAATGAAGCACACATTTAACATTTACTCTACTGAGTGATAATGTTACTTTTGCATCAACATCACAGAGAAACGATTTACGGTTTTGATATCCACGATAATACGAGTCCGATCCGTTGACGCTGCTCTGACCTGCATGAGGTAGTCTGCGATGTACTCCGGCTTCAAGCATCTGACCCCGTGGGAGGTGGCCTCCGACACGTCCACTCGGAAGTCTCCGGGCTTCAGCCGGCTGAAGTCCGCAAACAGGTGAGTGGCCTCCTTGTACAATGACGGGGAGGGACTCGGCAGGACCTGCAGAGGGAGAAACTACGGGCATTAAATAAAGCACTAGAACTCTTTCTCTGTGATGAACAATTGGTTTGAAACAGCAGCGGCGGCGAGTAAATGAGGTGGGACTCCACACAAGTAAACAAGCGGCCACCTTCGCATTGCCGGACTGCAGTAACCGCCTGAAGCCGGACTCTCTGCTCTGATCGATGTTCAGCATGACCGTCCACCCACTGAAGGCTCCCTGGGAAACACGCAAACGGTTAATAATCAGCGGAATACGTAAACGGCGTAGTGGGAGGACAAAGGACAGTAGGTACCCCTCGATCGGAGCGGCCCTGCAGGCTTTTCCTCCAGCGCATGGCGGCTAGCGCCAGCCTCCTCTGCTGGGAGGTGATGGAGGGCAACGCGTCCAGAATGGAGCCGCTGCCCCACTCGTACTCATCCTCCTGGAACGCGCGCACACACACACACTTTGTATTAGCTCATTTTTCTTCATTCTGTTTAAATAACTGATCGTCTTTTAGTTGATAACGACTATTAACGCATCGTTTCACGATAAATCGGGAGTGTTTACATCCTGACCTGGATGAAGCGATCCACAGAGCGGCAGGCCTCCAGGTACGAGCGGTGCAGGATCCACTTGCCCGCCGCCATGGCCGCGAGGTACTTCTCGTTACGCAGGGGAGTCCCGACGATGATGTGGGAGCAGCTGGGGTCGAAAGACTGCTTATCCAGGACTACGCCGCCTAAATAATCACACAGAAAGAGACGGGAACTATTGATGAGACATTCTGCACCGAACGTGGAGTCGTAGTTACGCACATTGAAAAGGGTTTCATAAATGTATGAACCGCTGTCAACTGTGACTCACTATGATCTGCTGCAAATTAAACCTTTTAGAGGCAAAATGAATCAGCGTTTTGTAGAAACTATTTAATCTCGTGGACTGTTGAATGCATTGAATCCCTTTGTTCTTAAAGGAAAACTTAACCGACAAATAAATCACTCGCGTTACCTTGAATACTGAAGGATTTTTTTTTCTCCCCAAAATGGGAGGACACTTTAACTCTCACACAAGTCCTGCACCATAACCAAAATCTCATTTATCCAGTATGCTCATTACTTAATGACCACATAAAACCTTTTAAACAGCCTCATGCAGTCCTGAATAGTGTCGCTTTGCGGGTCAAGTATTTCGTTAATGTTTCTGTTTGTAAATGCTGCATCTGGTCTGGTCAGGAAGCATCTGCAGGGGGAATAATTCCCCGACACGAGAGGCTCTTCCGCCTTTTATAGTCGGCAGGAATTAGCTCCTCTGACTTCAGGCCCGCGGCTGCTACAGCAGCATGTTGAAACCCCGTTAGAGACTCACCAAGCTCCTCTATGAGGTGACTGTAATCAATGCGTTCTTGTGGGCTGAGGGAGGACAGCTGAAACCTGGGTGGCTGCTTCTCCTCCTCCTCCTCCGGCTCCTCCTGAGAGAAAAAAAAGAACCGATGAGCACCGGCAGCCTGTTTAAACCACGTCACAGGTACAATAATGCATCGTCATCTTGCCGGCTTCACCTGTGGCTCCGGTGTGACCGGGGGGTTGGCGAGAGGGAAGGTGATGCTGGGGGCTTTGGGAGTGAGGATGTCCGTTTCCCGCTCCTCCGTTGGAGGCCTGGCGACTCTTTTGTGGCCCATGTGCTGGTCGATGACGTCACAAGCAGCTGTGACAGGACGCAGGGTGAAATTATTCTCTTTCTCTTATTATTAGACACCCGTCAAACCGCATTTTGATAAAATCCATCTAAATGGGTCCCGGCTCTAGCATGATAACAACATCCCTTTTGTCAGTAATCATCAGGGCCAGAAGTGGCTCACAGCCTTTTAATTTACTGCCGTGTCAATCTCCTCCTAAGGTCATGACGCGTTTGACCTCTCACCCATCTCCACCAGCTCAGAGTCCGTCATGGAGTCCGAGAACTGAGCGGCGGGAGGAGGCGGGGCCGCGAAGGGCTCCGATTGTTGGGACGGACTCCCGGGCCACTGCAGATTGTCGGCCAGCTTGGCCCTCTCCTCCCTGGCTGTCGGGTCGTCCCAAACGATCTGCTCGCTCTGAGACGGCTCCGTGTTGATGTCCAGCGCTGCTTCTCTGGGAACCCTGAAACCGGGACACGATGAGGTGGAGGCGGGCGACCGCCACTTGATTGCCATCTTTGGTTATGGTTGTATTTTTTTTTTTTTCCTTACCTCAGAGCTTCCAGAGTACGTCGGGTCCCGCAGCGTCCGAACCGGCTGCCATCGGGTGTGTGGGGGTCCGAGTCGCCCCCCGCCGATCCCATTCTGCTGAGTCTTACCGAGGTACGCCTCCCCGTGGTCAGCTTGGTGGCCGACATGATCTCCTGGAGCTGCCTTTGCAGGTTCTCTCTCATTTCTAGAGTCTCCGTAACATCTGCACACGCGAGAGAGTCGACCACAGGAGTCAGCGTGTTCTTTTAAATATACAAAAGCCTTGTGGGGGGAAGACACCCACCGCTTCGCCCTGCAGCATCATTTGTGTCTTCGTTATCGGTGCTTCCATCGCTTACGCGGCGTAACGTTGGGGCTTCCTCTGCGTTAACGCGTCCGCGCTGAAGGACAACGCGGCACAAAGAAAGACAATTACAACATCAAAGACGTGCGTCTCCATCAGAGAAAAGAACACACGGATTCCTGCAGAACCGATTCTGGGTAAATTTAAATAATCGTTTAGACCCACCATCTCGTCTTTTGCGTCCGTGATGTTTTTGACTTGGGTCCGTGTAAAAGGTGGAGACCTCTGAGAGCTGTTGGGCACCTGGCTGAGGTTCAGGCTCATTTTGGGGTTGTAGGTGAACGGATACAGAGACTCGGGGACGTGTCTCTGTTCCTCCGCACACTGCTCAAGGCGACACAACAAAAATAGAGGAAACAGAAGCTTATTAGAGAGAAATTTTTAAATTGAATAAACTATGAGGAGAAACATCGCTGCGACTCCACATTTCTCTACGAAATAAACACGTCACACGTTTTTTGCTCTTGATGGGATGAAATGTTGGTAACGGGAGGTACAAAGCAGCGACAACCACCAGGAAATTAAAAAAAGAATTGCATATAATATCACTTTTAGGAGAACCGAACATGACCAGTATTGTACAAAAGAATAAGTCAACAAGAGAATGAAAATAAACATAGAAATTGTTGTTTTTCATTTTGAGTTTGAGAAATTTGTGAAAATATCTGTAAATATTCTTTCATTGAATTTCCTAACTATCTTTGCTCATTTTTACCTAATTGAAGCTCATTATTTACCATCATAAGAAAAATAACACAGTATGGTGGATCGGGATAGAAATTTTCTATTTATTTTTTTAGTAGTTTTTCATACTCATTCATTACTGAGCTAAAACAACTGATTAAGAATAAAAAAACATTTCATAATTAAGTAATGAATTAAATGTATGTAAAAAAAGAGCTATTTTCGGTCCAGATTCTCAAAAAGCTTTTCTCTGCTTATATAATTATGATTTGAATATTTTAGGGATTTGAGCTGCCGGTTGGTCAAAACCAACAACTAACCAACCAATTGCTTGATTGAGCAAACAATCGTTAATACCAGTCATCATTCATTTAAAAGTGTAAAACCATTATATTAATATCTATATATATTAATATATAGTACAGAGCAGTTGAGAGTCAAACAAGCTGAGTGAATATATATTTGCTAGTGGGAAACGTACAGCCTGCAGCCAGTACTGGGAGACCACGTGCAGGCCTCGCTCCTTCACGCCTCGGTACTCGCGGCTGTTGTCGCCCACGCGTCCCTGGTAGATGTAGTGCGTCACCGTATCGTCACAAGCCCACCTAAAAACAAGTCGATGCGGTGAGATTGAATTGACAATTGAACATATTGCAACCAAGCGAACTCAGATTTAAACTAAAAACAAATCAAACAGCACACACCGGCTCCTCAACGTTGTCTCATAATGACATCATTTAAGTCTTCTTTAATTGACGGTGTGTCGAGTACCTGAAGTCCGCGCCGAGCGAGGCGGCGACGGCATTGAGCTCGCTCTGCATTTTGCTCAGCTTCTTTCCCACACAGATCACAACACCGGCCAGAGAGCCCGGTTCTTTTTGAGGGACCTTACAAACAAATTTGACAATCATTTTTGTTCAAATATCAAGGAACATAGACAGAATATCATCTACCTCGATCACATGTTCACTTTCCCTTGTACTACTACGATTGGGTTTACCTCCTCGGTGGCCCTTGTGAATTTGGGGCTGGCAGTGATCGCTTGCATATCGCTGTGTGAGACGCCATTTCGGTTTCTGTTGGCGAGCGACACCTTCAGGTGCCGGTTGATGACATCAGTCAGCGGGGTCTCCACCATCTCTGCTGGTTTGGATTTTCCCCCCGGAGTCTCCAATGCTCCTAGAGCATCCTTAACAAAAAAGGAACGGCCCATTTATTTACCAGCGCACAACTTATTGCTTCAAGCTCTAATCGTCAAGCTGAAGTTGTAATTGTATCTCAAGATTCCGTTGCTACTTAGTTGGCCCAAACCTTGGAGTTGAGAGTCGCCCTGAAGAGCTGGTCTCTGCTGAGGAAACGAGAGGGAGTGTCCAGATTCAGGTAGGTCTCCTTCAGAGGAGGGTGACTTCTGCAGCCTTCTGGCTTTTGCTTGGGGGTGCCGACGTCGTCTTTGGGCTTCCTCTCATCCAACACAGAGCGCAACACTTTGCTCCGCAGGCGACCCAGATCCAGCGGAGTAACGGCCTTACCGCCCTGCAGACCCAGCAAAGGGATCTCTGGAGACGAGCGTGCCGGTGGAGGCATGGCGGCCTTCTGGGACCCGCCGACGAAGCTCTCATCATCCCTCTCTGTTGTAGAAGAAAAAGGAAATCAATGTGACGTAACACCCACAAAACAACGCAAATGAAACATTACTTTGTTGCCAAATAAAGGACTTGAATTGTGCCACTTTTTCGAACCCAGTGAGGTTGGCTGGTCCACTAGATAAAGCCCCTCCTCCGCCCTGCGGCCGGTCCGAGCAGACCCGAGGATCCAGTGCATGGTGACGGCTGGCAGCCCCCATTTCTTGGCCGCTTGATACTTTGTGCCTTCGGGGCTCTGCAGCACCAGGTGAGTGCTGGCCAGCATCCCTTTCTTCTGGTTGGCCAGGCGCACAAAGTAGTCCTGGACGCTGCGGGAGGGAGGGAAGAACAAAAAAACAAAACGGCTATGAGTGAAGTAGAATATAAATAGAACTAGTAATATTGCTCCTATTTCAACTAAAGACATATTCCATTCTTGGGTTCCTGGCTAATTTCTTAGCCCCCTTGATGTAGCATTAAAGTAGACGGCATGTGAGGTCGGGCTGCCATGTAACTGTACCTGGCTCCGAGGTGCTTGGCCAGCTCCACCAAAGACTCCCTCTCTGCTCCCGTGAACTGGCTGACGGAGAGAACGCACTCTTTGAGAGGAAACCGCCCCTCCATCAGCGGGACGGGTGTGAACAAAGGGTTGGAGGACAGCTGCAGAACACACTCCTTCTCCACACACATGGCCTGAAGAGGAACACAGACAAAGCAACGACAAAGATTTTTTCTGCTACTTTGTCCAACCGGTTGACGAATTGAGGATGCCTCTAAAATCCCAGAGGACGCCGTGCATTCCTCTCAACACAGGCGCAATCAAAGCCGTACGACTGATCTCACCAGCCAGGTATCAGTGACCACCTCGTCCACTGTGGCCTCCACTGAGCAGCCCAACAGCGGGACCACCGCATAGTCTGCCACGACACGTGTGCGGCCCATCAGCACCCGGCCTCCATTTTCCGTCACGAGAAGAGAGAGCTGGGTCTCTGCCTCGGCGCCGAAGCCCACGAGAAGGAAACATTTCCCGAAAAACAGGCCTGTCTCGCTGGCTTCCTGCAGGGTTGAGTCTGGCTCTGGTGCTCTGCTGCGGCTTGGCGCCCAAGTTCCAGCACATGTACCGATGGACTTCCTGCTGTTACTCTCTACCGCCGGCGGCGGCGGCGGCATTTCCACTGGAGGATAAAAGACGAAGAATGAGAAAGGCAGTAATGATAAACGAGTAAAATGGGATCTAATTCTTTACAAGACACTTGCCTATTGTAGGGTCGTCGTCCATGTACTGAGAGAGCAGGTCTTCCTCTGCTCTCGTTTGCCTGGGAGTGCTGGGACTGGCTGCAAGGGGACCAGCCGAGTGCCGGGAGGTGGGAATGCGGCCGGCAGACACGCATACAGCAGCCGGGGCCGGGGGAAGACAGTCGGGGTGGAGGTAATCCGCTTCCGGGATTACACCGCCTTTGTTATAACTGTCCAGCAGCCACTGCACCGTTACGACATGAGGTCTGAGAAGTAACATACAGGGTGATACATTACATTCTATTCAAGGATTAATCAGACTGGGAACTGCAGAATCGTTTTGATGCTTTAAGCAGGAGAAACTTAAAGTGAGGATGTATCCTGAAGTTAAATTTAGAGAGAGGACTCAAATCAATTGCTTGGACTCCAAAGTTTGAAATTTCACTTCAAATTCATCGTATTAAAAAAAAAAAAGTCTTAATTTTGGTCGTTTAGTGAGACAAGGATGTAAGTTTCGGAAAATCAACCTCAGCTCCTAAAATAAGTATAAAGGAAACTTTGACACTCAGACCTTTAAGGACAAAAATATCCCAATTGAAATGAGGAATTTGGGTCCCAAGGCCACTAGAGCATAAAATCATGTATTCCATTATATCAGGCTTCAATTTTTTCCCACATTTTTCTACTTGGACCTGAAGCACAAAGCTGAGACTGTATAAAACACTGAAGTAAAAAAGTAAAGTAAGAGTGGCATTATATCAACAAAATGCAATTTGACAGGTAAATTCTGAGAGTAAAATAATTATTGGAAGTAATGTTGATTTAAAGAAATGTAACTCAGTGAAATAAGAAAACTATATCAATATATAGTTTTATGGCTGATTTTGGATGAATATTTTTGTTCTGGACAGAAACACAGAGCTTCTATAGTTGAGAATGAAATCAACACCACATAAAGTAATGTAAAGTAATCTTTGCAGACCTATGCGTTGCTTTGAACAGAAAATTCTTGAGGTCCTGGTCCAGCTCCCCCATGACCACATGTGTGAGTTCCTCACTGGGCTGATTGAAGCGCAGACCTCCTGCAGCGTTCACGAGACGCCTCAGCTTCTCCAGTTTCTTCCCCGGGAGGCCACACAGGTACAACTGCACAACATTTAACAAAGCTTATTAAAAAAAAAAAAAAAGCCTCATCTATGTTCTCCACATTATACAAAAACTAGAACAACCAAATAGCGGCAATGGAAGGAACATGCTTTCGTTTACCTTGCAACCATCAAATATATCATCTGCTGGGCAGACGGTGAGATCCAGAGAATCAACGGGGTCTGGAGCTTCCAGGCGGCTGATGGTGCTGTTAGTGAGGGCTGTGTCGTTTACGGTCATGCTAGCATTCACAGATATGTGGCTCAAGCCCAGCAGAGATGGACCCTCTAGAGTTAAAAAAGAAAGGCCGAAAAGATCCTTTAATATAATTTGTTACAGACTGACAAAAACCCAGTGCACAACAAACGACTGTCTGCGACTCACCCTCCTTCTTGTTGGTGCCAGTGGGGGTGGAAGTGTGCGGGCGAGTGGCCTTGGATGCGTTTCGCGTCACAGTGTACCTGCTCTCGTCTTGACAGAAACCTTTTTCTATGCTATCAAACAGCCAGTGCAGAGACACGCAATACACATTCCACTTCCTTGCACACTCGTACTTCTGACCTGCAAAACAAATACAAGCACTTGCAAATGATACTGGTTCGCAATAATGGAACCCATTGTGCTGAAACTGTTGGTCACTTACCTGTTGGCTCACTAACAATGAGATGCGTGCACTCATTCATTTTGAGCTGACCGGTGTACTTGGCTCCGTGCTGATCACAGAGCCGCTGCACCTCTTTGCGCTCTGTGCTCGAGAGGCCGGTCACACAAACAGTGCAGCCACGCAACACTGGGCACAGATGGTCCTCGATGGGTAGATCTGTATACCTGAAAAGACTGAAGGGGGCAGAGTGACGTGTTAATCATCATTTACAGAGTAATCATAGTCACAAGTTGTATTAAAACAGTCGTCAGTCAAAAATATCAAACATTGGTATAGTTTGACTTTGTTCAACTGAAATTCTGTTTTGTTTATTTAGCCTGAAAAGATCTAGAAAAAAAAGAAAAAAACCTGTGTGATTCCTTCTCTATAGAGATTAGAACAGAAATGTCACTTTTAATGACAGTGCACCTGTTTTGAGATTTTTCCCAGCAGGCTTTGACCCACGTGGGCAGCAGGATGGGTTTATCCAGGCTGGCCGCTACCAGGTATTTTTTGCTGCCCACCTCACCAGCTATCAGGTGTGTGACCGATACGTTTAGATCAAGATAGACCCGTCCACCCATGAGTTGCACCAGGTCCATCACCTCCGCCTGTAGAGAGACGGACACAAACACATCAGAGAACACTGAAGAAGCCACTGTGCTGTGCCTTCCTTAATCCCCCTTCAACTCCTATGCAGAAGATTACATCTGTACTACTTTTTAAAATGTATTTTGGGACGTACACCTGTGGTCCACTATAACGACCAGCTTTCAGACTGACATTTTTAAGTGCAAACACTGAAAAGTATGTATTTAACAAAGATTGGGGCCACCTTAGTTAACATGTCATAATATTATATTCTTCTCTGAAAATATTTCTCTTAACACATGTTCATATCACAACAACAGGCAGCTGAGATTGACACTTAATAAATCCCCAGATAACCACCATGCTAAAAACAGCCTATATGGGAGAAGCAAATCTGCCTAAAATCACTCACATTTAATCTTTAAAAGGATATTCTATTGCACGATACTTGTCTAAAATCAGTGAAACGCTCCAATTTTTCAAAAAGCAGGTAAAGCAACAATCTGAAAAGGACCATATGCAGTAAAGTGAACTTACCCGTGTTGCTTTATCCAAGCTGGTGCAAGAAATAGTGATGTCAGCCATGGCCATGTTATAGACGGGCTTCTCTGCTTTGGGGACACAATGCTGCTGCTGCAGGCAGTACAACACCACCAGTGGACTCACCACCCGGCAGCCAAGCTACACGACGAATAACAAAAAGGCAAAGAAAAATAACAATTACACGGTGTGACAGAGCTTCACCAAATCCTATGAAAGTCAGGGTGCTGTTTTTTGACGTGTCAAATGCTGAGTCAGACCTTTTTGCAGTGCACAAAGGCTGGGCTGGAGAAGCTGCTGAAGACGAACAGAGACTTGTCCTTCTGGTCCATCTGCAAAACTGCATCTTCATCGACGGTTTTCAAGTACTTGTCAGACTGCAGCTCCAAAATGGCCTTTGTAAACAAGAGGAAAGGGTCACGGTCCATTGCAAAATAACAGCTATTAGCACAGTGACAACAAAAGGTAATCAACTTAATCAATAGAAGAATTGGACTTTACCTCGTACGCCTTGACAGCATACTCTGTTCTGTTCTGTGCTCTGCTTTCCACAAACTTCACAATGAAGCCTTCCTTGTCTCCTTTGGACATGGCTACCTGAACCAGGACCAGTGACAAATACTCTGCATTAACGTTTGTTATAATGACGACAGCTCGGCTTAGCTGTGACGTTAGCTTCTCGAGTATGTGGCAGTTCTCACTAACCGAGAATAGCGTTATGCTACGATCACACATAAAACGTCATAATAAACCGGCTGCAGTTTGTTCATCTCGCGCTTTAAGTAAATAATCTAGGCGAACTGGCAAACGTTTTAGTCTTTTACAGTAATGTAAACTACCATACACTGATGGCAACTTACCTTTTCGGAAGTAAAGACGTACTGTCGCTCGTTTTACGTTAGCGATACTAATTAAAACGCTGCTGTCTGTCTAACCTACGAGGCAGCGGCTGGGTTAGCCAACATTTAAACAACATTTGACGTTATAACGTTAGAAATACTTCAAATAAAACAATTATACACATTATAAACAAACGTTGTCCATGGAGTTGGATACATGGCTATACATTTTGTGATAATTAAATGATAGCAGCTAGGAAAAATTGAAATATCAGCTTTGTTGTTATTATTCGCGCCAACGACACAACTTCCGGTGTCCCCTGCTATTCTGACCGTGTGGAAATCATCATAAAGGGTTAGAACGATCCGCAGGATTTACGTTTAATATTGAACGTAGTGTTATTACATTACAGGTAATTTAGCTGATGCTTTTATCCAAAGCGACTTATATTACACTTTAAACCCATGGCTTTTTCACATTTTGCCCGGGGAGCAATTATGGGTTAGGTGTCTTACTCAGGGACACTTTGACTTGAAACATGGGGCAGGCAGGACTTGAACCACCAACCTTGCGGTTCCCAGCGCACCCGCTCCACCCCCTGCCCCACCTTAAATTAATTTAAATTATCTTATGTCTCTTATCTTATATAAGAACACATTAACCTAAATAAAAGCGACATCTAGACGGTTTTGAGGAAATACAAAATCCTAATCTATAAAACGTGTATGATAATTCCCTTAATTCACAAAGCATTTTTTAAAAAAGAAATCATAATGTAATGTAAATTCAGGAAAGGTTGTAAGTCCCTATCACTCCAGGTTTAACGTTATTAAATCAATTCAAGCTGTTCAAGAGAGAAAGAGATTTCAGAAAATGATGTCTAATATCTTTCTCTTATATCAACTGCCGTGACAAACAAATGTACATACAAAAGAACAACACTATGGGTTCCCTTTTATTCTTAAAATTTTATGTACAAGTGCAACTGATTTTTTTTTTTTAATGTACATTTATCATAGAAATTTTATATACGCAATATTACATTGAACATTTCACAAATTGCACTGTCTTTCACATAGATTCATAAAGCAGTCAACGTCATTCATCATGTCTTAGCAGAAGCTCATTATCGTTGGTTATTGTTCACGTATAAATATTCTAGTGCTTTTTGCATTCTGGGGGAAGGAGAATCACTTTAAAAATTGAGAGGCAGAGATGATCGCCTTCTAGGAGCAGAAGGAACTAGGATCAGAGGAAAGGGGGATAGACATTTGGAGATCAGATCAGTCAACCTGGAACGAATGGATGGAACTCGACATGACCAGAGCTCACCATCACTCTGATGGTTCAAAAGATATTTTCTTGTGAAGAATCAAGGCAGCCAAATCTTACACACATTTTCCAATTTCCTTCTTGTACACTTTTCTTCCATACGAGAATCCATTACACAGATTAATAAATGGCATGTTTATGTAAAAGGTGGATAGGTCCTGTGCACTAACGTGTCACAAACATGGCCAAGTACCCTCTGTTCACGATTTGGAAAGAAGTGTAGTCAATTAGGATATGACAAAGAGGAATACGATAATAGAGAAGAGACAGTTAACTTATAAACACCCCTCAGTATTGAAATGTCTTTCTCATGAAAAAAAAAACAATCTAGAGTAAAAAATATATTTCATACAAAAAAGGCAACTCTTTTGTCAATGGAAGAAACAAGAAGAGCAGCACAGAAACAAAACAAATGTGGTCATCCGTTAAAACAATTTCAAAGTGTTTGTGAAGACTTGAGTGGCATTTGTAAGGGGAGAGGAGGGGGACACTGGAGGAGGTGTTGCAGAGATTTTGGTGACGGTCAACGACGGCCCGCTCTCCTCCGTCTTTCTCTCTCCACCCCCTCGTGTGAGAGCTGGACAGTCCCTCTATGAGCTGCAGCCGTGGAGCAGCAGGGCAGCCTGGGTGCCTGAGTGTGACCATGATTGTGTCCATCAGCCTTGGTCTCCAATGTCGTTATCCACTGGGGGTGGGACGTTGGGCATTACTGGGGTGCCAGCTCCTGCTGTAAGGTAACCTGCTACTCCTGGACCTACGGGTGACAGGAGCATAGACACGATTCAGACCAGGCGTTACTACGTCGGATAGCTGGAGTGCTAGTGGGGAGCAACAAGGATGAACTAAACAAAGACCCATCAACTACTGTACGTGTGGAGGACTGATCACTACACGGACCACGCTGCTCATTTCAACTTCCGAGGGCATTTCTGTTAGTTCATGAAACTGGACTGTGATAAGTAGCAGTTGGTGAATGGAGATGAAGATTAAATAATTGTTAGCAGATTTTAAAGATGGAGAGATGGAAATGGAAAATGAAGTGTGGAATAAGGATGGTGGTAAAGGAGCGAGGAATGGCAGTAGGAGCGAGGTCAACGTCTACCTGCATCAGAGCAAGAGAGAGGAGGGCTGGGAGGACCCAGCTTAGGAGTCTAGAGCCCTCCTCGCAGTGGGCTACTGGCAGCCAGGAGAGAAGGAGTGGATACCCCTGAGGAGGAAACGTGGATGAGGACAAAGAGGAAGGGAAAGGCAGAGCCAGGAAGTTATAGGACGTGGAGACAGAAAGGGTCTCTGGGTTCAAGCACAAGTGAGGAGTCAGCAACGAGGTGGTTTTAGGATAAAGCAAAGCATTAAGATTGAAGACAAAGGCACACAAGACGTACCTAGGAAACACTGACAGCCAAACATTCAACAGTTTTGCTAAATGTCAGGTTTTGTGATGCCAGGTGTTAATAACTTACCTGTCAGGTAACCTGCGGTCTGAGACTCGGAGATGAAGAGGTCGTGTTTCTGGTCTTTGAAGGCACTCCACACTGAAGACTTTGCAAGAATCTCATTAACCTGCAAAACGTTTTAAACAGCAGAATGATGTCATTTTTAACGATAAGGGTACCGACTATTTAGTGGCTTGAATTGATAATCCTGCCGGTCATGTATTCTGATCGTACCTGCTCTCCGTACTGCAGACTGCGAGTCATGGACTTGAGAGCCTTTACGATCTGGGCTTTAGTAGCTGAAGGGTTGTCTAATGTCTCCAGGCCGATTCCTTCTAACAGCTTCAGGAGATACGGGACCAGCTCCACTCTGAGAGCCTGTTCAGTTTAGCAATGAATGATTATTATTAATTATTCATTTTATATGATCTTCAAGCATGATGGGTAATAAGTAATAAAGGGGACAGTTTACCTGGGCCACTAGTTCCGTCTGCTCTTTCTGGAACATGCGGTTGAGAGCTTCACAAGCCAACCCGGCCATGTCGGCGCGAGATCTCATCCCAGTCATGAGGGGGCCGATAGTTTCCAGAGCAGACATGGAGCGCACGCACAGCTAGACGAAAGAACAATTCCAGTGTGTCATTGTGCAGAAAGGTGGCCGCTGCTCAATAAATTGTTTGTTGGTAAATCTTAAGAAGACAACATGAAACTATGAATATTCAAAATACATGAAGTCTGGTGCCTTCAGGTGATTGCGTGTGTGTGAGTGATTGGCTACTCACCTCGTTGTCTGACAGCACGTGGATGAGCCGGATGGCGCTCTTGGGCACTGCGTTGTTCTTGTGGTTGAGTGCTGCCAGGACACGAGGCAGGTGACCCAGAGGAGGGACCTGGTCGGCCAGCTGGCTCTGTGAGCTGAACAGGCAGACCGCCGCCGTGCAGACCGTCTCCAGGGCCTCACCCTGCAGGACATCACAGGGAGTTGAGTTCAAACGAACTGGACCAAAAAAAAATTCTATGCCTGTTTGGATTTCTCTGCAAGGACGCTCACATTGGGGTTGTTTTTCTCCAGCAGCTCCGTCAGGGTCTCTAGAAGAGAGACCAAGAACTCTCGCGGCTTTCGAAGCACCCATCCTGGCTGAGCAATAAAGATGCGCAAGAAGACGCCACCGACTTCTAGTTCGCCCTGTCCTGCTCCATAAGCCACCGTGAAGTCCTCCGGCAACTGAGAAGACAAAGACATTAAAATCCCACACAACATATTCACATTACTGCTGTTTTTGGTTTATTTTCAACGCTTATATTGTGTTGAAACGTACTTTCCAGTTCACATCAGGATTATCCTTCTGCTGCTTAAAGTGCCTAAAAAAATAAGACCGTTAGGACACTAATTCAAACTACTCTGTGTAGTTTGAATTATACTCTGCTCATGTCATACTCAAGCATCATCTCCCGGACAGTAGTGGACACCGTCTCCCTGGAGCTGTCATTCCAGATGAGCTCAGGGTTCTCGTGCGTTCCCTCGAATATGTGCACGGCTGCTTCCGCGTTGTCTCTCATGGCGTCCATGAAGACGCCAGGAAGGAAACGGATTAGCGTTAGACGCACCTGGCAGAGATAGAGATGTAAGTCGAGGCACCATAACCCATGGAGGACATTTATCTTTTCAATTATTTTATTTATATCTGTCGAGACTGACCTTTGGCCCGACCAGCTTGTCTGAGGTCATCTTGGAGAAGAGCTCAGCGGTCTGCGTGCGAACTTGGGGATGTGTGCAGTTACAGAAGAGGTCTAGTAAGTAGATCAGAGCACCTGGGGAACAAATGGATAATCATGAGCATCTGTGTGCATCACAATTCCCAAATATATGGAAAATCAACTGTGGATTTACACTGACCTTTCGCCATAGCCTCTTTCACGATCTTAGTGTTAGAAGTCAGTGCATACAAGGTTTCCAGCACCATTTGCCTGCCTAAATGATGCGCAAAACAGAAACGACACAGCATAGGTTAGAAAAGGCAGCAATGAGCAAGATAATAATGTTTTCTTATAAAGAGTATTTTGTACTTGAGGGGAGTGAGTGCAGCAGCAACAGAAGGTTGGACAACACCAGCGACTCAGAAATGTTGCTCACGCATTCTTGGTTTGACGTCACTGTATTTACAACCTGCAGAGAAAAAACATTACGTGTGAAATGCACAGACACTGAGAATCTTGGTATTATTTAGATATCACGACCAAGAACCTCTACCTCCAAAACTAGCTGCTGTACTCTGCCAGCTCCGTGAACCCGCAACAGAGAAAAGAGCAGTTTGAAATGGCCGATACACTCGGACTCCGAACCTGAAACAACGCGGAAAAGATGACAGCTGTGTGAAGTGAAGACATCTTAAATGAAATGAATCAGGCCAGAAGTGGAGGAAGCAACACATCTTACCGGGGTTGTTCCTGATGACATTGCGGAGAGCCTCTAAAGACATCTCAGCGTAGCGGAGCCTCTCGGCGTGCTGCTGGGACTCTACTTTGTTACTCTGACTCATGGCCAGCAGAGTGTGCAGGTACTGGGCCTGGGAGCCTACGTAGTCCAGAAGACTTGCTGCAAAGGCTTTGGGGTACTAACAAAATTATAGCATTTAAAGCTCAATCATTGTTGCAAAAATACAATAATATGGGTATTTAGTGATCGCTTATGTCAACATCACAACTACTGTATGAGGAATATGGCCATTTCAAGAGTCTAATACAGACTGATGAGTAGCAGAAAACAATTGACCTTTAAATCTGTCGATATGAACACAGAGGGGGCCACTTTGTGTCTTCTGTTGCACGGTTTATTAATGCAGTAGCAGGCCTTGGTAGCTGAGCGGAGGTAAGCGGTTGCCGTGGCAACAGAATGGCAGTATGTCCTGTTACTCACCTCAAGAGGAAAAGTCGGTTGCTCATTGTAGACCCGCACAAAGATCTCCCCAACTATCAGCTCTTTGCTGTGATCAGTGAACAAAAACTC
Source organism: Gasterosteus aculeatus (assembly GCF_964276395.1). Lineage (NCBI taxonomy): Eukaryota > Metazoa > Chordata > Actinopteri > Perciformes > Gasterosteidae > Gasterosteus > Gasterosteus aculeatus. The sequence continues at coordinate 17,837,225 of NC_135708.1, forward strand.
GGCACCGAAGCTTTTATCATTCTCCCCCTGTAAAGACACCACAGACAGAACGCATCAAGAACTCATGTTTGCTCCAGACATAGCTGATCACTAATGGCAATATACTGATGGATGATTTTGTGTTATTCATACCCTCTTGATGTTTCCCTCCTGTTGACCCTCCAGGAACTCGAGCAGCTCGGCTCTGGTTCCATTGTTCCAGATCAAGTAGGGGTTCTCCGAGTTGCTATTCAGCAGCTTCAAGACCTAAAAACGCACAACAAGGCCCTCAGCTTGACGTTGTGGTTTATGTAAAAAGATGTAAAAAAAATAAGAATCTTGAAACGACCGTCCCCAAGTCTGCCTGCTCAACATACCACAGCAGGGGATCCTGTTCCCAGCTTCCGGGAGATGTAAGGCGTCAGCATGGCCGCTAAGCTCTTTCGGATGGTGGGGTTCTCCGGAGGCGTGCCCTCAATGCCGTTGGTCTCTGACACAGGATTGTTGCCGTCTGGTGCAGGTGGTGTCTGGGCGTAGCCTCCCAGACGGCTGAGAGCGAGCAGGCTGAGCTTGGCCAGGCTGTTTGCCACCTCCTGCTGGTTTGTGTCCTGGCTGGCCTGCACGCCGCTCTCCTCCAGAGTGTAGTCGTAGTTGAAGAGGTGGACCAGCAGGTGCCAGAGGACACCAGCGTGGTACAGATGGGTCTGTAGGAAAAAATCCACGGCGAAGGAGCTCACGCACTGCACTGCCAGGGTGGCTGTTTTTGGGAGACCCTGAGAGGAGGCGGGGGAGAGAAAAACAGGAAGCTGTCGGTCTGTCGCATTTAAATACTAAAATAAGAAATAGATATTGGGACCAAAAGAGTGACCGTCTCAAAGAATCTCTTCAGTTTGTAATTCATTCCATACATATAATATACACATACACACCAAAAGAAAATTATATATATTTTTCAACGCAGCGTATTTTTTTTCTCACAAATAATCACAGTGAGGATGGAAAATTGTTGTATTTTAGACAGAAAACAAGATTAAAACAAACATGGTTGTTTCTCACCTTTCCGTAGAACAAGATGTGACAAAGGTCTCTGATGATGCTGGGAAGTTCGATGATCTTTTCCCTGCATTCCTCAAACTGGGCTGCTACACTGTAGCACTTACAGACGTGCCCGCACACCTTTCATGTATTGAGAAAAAAAAAGAAAAAAGGAAGTGCTTTAGAAAAAGTTTTAAAACGGCATTCCTCTCTCTGCAGGTCAATAAAGACGTATTTTACCTGCACAGCCATGTCATCAGGTTTGCTGGATGCAGTTAAAACAGCAACACACCGAGAAAGAGCCTCCAGCAGCACCTGATAAAATACAGGAAACCGTCACTTATGCAGTCAAAGCACAGTGCACAAGCCCACATAGTAGACGGACAGCGGTTTCACGAGGACTGCTTGATGTCAGAGGATTTCGGGAGGTCGCTCGCACCTCGATGCCGTTGTCACGGCGCAGCTCCTCTGCATTGAGAGCCGAGCAGTTGACGGTGTGGAAGGCGAGCTCAGCGGCAGCAGGGAGGAGAGGGGAGGTTTTGGAGAAGAGGAGCTCATCCTCGGTTTCCATTGTGATGGTCTTGATGAGCATTGGGTACCCCGCATATTTGTAAGGTCCCAGTTCTGTTGCAGACAAAGAGGAGGAGGAATAGCAGCATTAGTTGAAGGTTATTATAGTGTTAATTCTGTACACACACACACACAATAGCTAATAACTCATTTTTATTCAAATTCACTCAGAAGAAATGGGCCTGAACTAACTTCTGCCATAAAGTTTAGGTATAAGGAACAACAACAAAAAGGAAAGACGGTCAACGTCCTCCGTACCTTCTTTGTGTCGGTTGAACAGGATGCTCTGTGCTTTGAGGATGAGGATGATGTTCTCTGGATCCGGGCCGTCCAGGATTCGGGCAGACTTTGTACAAAGGAACTCGTAGGCTTTATTGACTTTCTCGAACATGTCCTGAGAAATACATGTAGAAATTAAATCGGTCCATGAATATATGAAATGCAAGCCCTTACATACATGTATCAGTAATGATGTAACATACCCTGCCCTCTGGGTTCTTGTCTGGATGGTACTTTTGCGCCAGTCTGAAGTAAGCTTTCCTGATTTTACTCTCCTCGTGCCTGAAGACATAGATCCCATAATGTATTCAGTTCTTCTGTCTGAATCCACATTATCCAACTACAACATCCACACAAATTGCCCTCATGTGTATTTAGGAACAAAATGAAGCGATAGAAAGGCCACTCACTGCCCCTGTCCTTTGGGGAGGTTGAGGACTTCGTATGCATCATCTACGGACATGGAGGGAGGCTTTTTCTCCACCTCCCTCTTCCAGGCTTCAAGGGTGTCTTTTAGCAGCTTCACCTGCAGGAATAATGGAGGTGGATCACAATTTCAAAGGCGCTTGTATTAGAAGCAAGAAGGAAGGAAGGAAGTAACAGCTTGGGTATACAGAGACAAACGAAAAGAGTCATACAGCGTCTCGAATGGGCCAGTTGGGGAAGCGGATGGTGTCACATAGATGTCTGAGGTAGTAGATGTTGCAGAAGAGCTCGTTGTCCAGCTGAGGGAAGCTGACCACGGGGATGGGGCAGTACTGGTAGAGGGCCCGCGTGTTGCTCTGCAGCCTGGGGCTGAAGTCAGCGATGTGGGCGGCAATCTTCTCGATCATCATCCGCCTGAAACGGAGGATTCAAACACAATCTATTTAAGTTTCTACAGACCACATGCTGCTGTTCTAAATATCTCCGTAAGGACGTGACGGTGACTAACGCCTACCTCATCTCGCTGCTCCAAATGGCCTCCGGCGTGTCAAACTCTCCGAGGAATATTTCCGAGAAGCGCTCAGCCTCGTAGTTCTCCAGATAACACACCATGGCTTCAGGCAGCACCGGTCCCAGAACACTACGCTGCACTATGTCCTGACCTTTAGACTGGGGAGAAGCCACAACAGACGGGCGTTAATATCAAAAAAGGAGTTTAGGATCATAGTATACGATGTGTTAATTTTTAAGTAAAAAAAATTTACCTCCTCTGATTTGAAGGCTTGTTTCAGATGTGTGTACTTCAGGAACCTTTAAAAAAAACCACAGGAATGTCTTCCAGGTCAATATAGATATTTCAAGGTACTTGTTTTTCCCTCTACTTGAAACCCAAGTTCTCCTCTGAGGATAACTATATCATGTTTCCAAAAAAAGGCTTGTGTGTGTTTTCACCTTGCTACAGGAAGCACGTTGGAGCCTGTGTACATCATGATGAAGAAGAAGATCCCAGTTAAATAGAGGCGCTGCAAATTAGGATTGTCCTGCATCACCAGATACAGAACGTTAGCCACCTTTTCCACCAGTATGGGGTCAAAGGTCAGCAGCAGCTGGAGGAAAAAATAGAAACGGAAAGGTGATCAACATGTTGTCTAACTCGGCAATTCACCAAAGTGCATGTGACAACCATGGTGTCGACAAAAAAAAGAATTGTGTATTTACCTGGACAATGTGAGGGAGGCAAGCATTGTCGCTGATCATCCTCTTGATTTTAGGTAAAGGACGGATAATGGCATTGTCTTGGTCCCTGAATAAAAAGTAGATTGACCACAGATCACACACACTTTACTGAATAATATCATGGCACCGCGTGGACGAGAGGTATTTTCTGCTCTGCCCACCTGCTGGGGTAATAGGAGCACATGGTGATGAGCATGTTAAGGATTAGTGTAGCCAGGTCGGACTCGTTCATCACTGCCTGTCCAGTGGCCAGGAGGCACCATTTTAGCTGGGGAATGGCCTGCAGGGGGCGCCAGCCATCCATCCCCTGAGCCCAGCAGCGTGTCTTTGCAGTCAGGACACCTGTGCTCCAAAATTCCTGCATCTGGAGAGGGAAAGGCAAAAACGTGACACTCAGGTAGTGCTGCAACCGACGGAAGGAGGCCGATAGAACAACAAGTGGGAAAGTGATACAATCTCTTAAGCTGCATAGTCTAGATAACATCAGATGACGTTAACCTATGCAATTTATCTCAGTAAAAGCAGTTATTAGATTCAGCAGTATATTACATTACAAGATAATTCTTATTCTCGATTTCATACATTCGATAAGCTGATTTTACATTGATATAAGCTGGTTAGTTTCCCCTGTAGCCATTTCCACTGACACTGATCACATTCCTCGATGCCCTGTTGTGCATTCTCAGGCTGTGCTTGACATTTTAAGATCATGTACCTCCTCATAACTGAAAGGTCCTCTTCTTTCTTTGTCTGCGTTACCAAAGTACCACTCTTTCTCGCTCTCCCTCTTCATGTCTGGGGACGCCTCCAGCACGTTGCTCTGTGGAAATAAATGAGACCCTGTTTGACACTCCCGACAGATTCATTAGGATTTTCACACCAGGGTCGGCATCTGATTAAATGTCATCAATGGCTATCTCATAAAGGCTGCAACATCTAGTGTTATGTGATATTAGATCAAATCAATAGAGCAATTATTTTCACAATTTATAACACAAATAGCCATGTCTTTACCTGCAGGGGCACAGTAGCTCTGTTGGTGTGCAGATGAGCCATAGTGAGCAGATCCACCAATATACGGACTCCATTCGAGTCCATCACATCCTTCACATTTTTCTAAAAAAACAAAAATGAATCATCACTGAAGAAACATTGTTTCAATTTAGAGGCACTGCTGATCATCTTACCTTGTTGAGAATGAGTTTGTTGAGGAAGATGATGAGTCTGTCTCTTTCTAGTTTGTCTGTACACTGTAACAACATAACGAGTATTTAGGATGAATCAAAAGCCATGTCAACATGAGATCCTGCAGTAAGAGCTTGTACTCACTCGGTCCAGCATGCCCACGATGTATTTTGTGTCTGTGAAGGGGCCAATCTCCTCGTAGCACTTCCCGTAGACTATAGCGAGCGCCTGCAGGCACAGGCACTTCATCGAGACTTTGGGTGTAAGCAGAAAGCGATGGTAGAGTTCATTGAAGAACTCATATCTAAGAGCAGAGAGAGAGGGAAGCGGGATTCATTGTTTCTGATTCACTAAAGCTTCATGTTAGCGCTGCTGGTTGGCTTAATGTTTTGTAGTCTTACGATCTCTTGATGGCATTCGATTCGTCATTTTCATCTTCCTCAAGCAGCAGACGCAGGTAATAATCCCCAATCTTTATCTCATCGGAAAGGCACTCATATTTCACCTGCGAACAGGAACAGAATCGTTGCCTACAGTATATGTATATGCTTTAGAAGTAACTCAAGTTTACAATATATTAGTATTGGCTAAAGTGTTAAATAGTCCAGCTGAGCACAAACCTCAAACTCTTGGTGGTTCCAGGAGATGACGGTGGCACTGCCGAGCTCGCGGTCGACGCTGAAGGCGCGCATCTCCCCCTCCAGAGCGTCTCGCAGCTCCTCCCTCGTCCTCAGGTTCCAGATGAGGTTGGACCGTGCGTGGTCCAGCTGGAATCTTGAGAAGACCAAAGCAAGTTAGGGTTGTTCAAAAAATATATGGTTTAACAGCCTGTTGCATGACACATGTCGTTCCTACTATTTCACAAATGTAAGAAATGCACCAGCTAATGCAAGTAGCACAAAGAGCCAAACCCCTAAACAACCTGGGCTCGACCCTCACTCCCAATATAAGTGAAATCAGGATGATGTAATGGAGTCAACAGAGATCAGCCATGACATACCTGTAGTAGAAAAGTTCCCAGTTGACTTCAATCTTTATTCTCTGCCGTCTCTTCCGTAGGATGACAGGCTTTTGATTCGGATTCTAAAATCAAGGGAAATATTTACAGCTTAGAGGAGTTGCTTCAAGTCAACCATTATTATTTTAAAAAAAAAAAGTTCTTATAGAGCTTATGACATGAAGAGAGTTGTAGTTAAAATGGCAACAAGAACATTATTATAAGGATAAGACGACCAGAAATGAAATAAATGGCACCATTATGGAGAGAGGGGGAACACAAATGGTTAACACCAAAAGCCCAACATTTAGGACAAAAAACAAATATCATAAAACGAACATGGAAAACTTTGTTATGAAACACAGACACCAAAGTGGGATCCCAAAATTGGATGTGTTAAATAATTCTTTCTGGGCGAGAGAGGTCATAGTAGTGTGTCAAGAGAATATTGCTACTGAAGCGTCTTTTTGTTTCTACAAAGAAATCAGGTAAATGTCATGCTTTAAAAAGAGGGTGTGAGTGAAACGTTCAACAGGCTAAACAGGGAGTACGGCAGAGGTCCTTCCCTTTATGTTCATTGGACTCATGTCTCACTAAAAGCGTTCATTATTTACAGATTACACAACAGGTACCCTGAACATGTCCTCTATTGACAGCAGGACAAGCAAACATGTTCTAATCTGCACATTTATTGTCTAATATATATATATATGTACAATGTATTATTGATTCTTCTTTTCCTGCATCTATTTGACACCTATCACTCGTAAGAAGAGAACAGTTCATCGCCCGGCTGAATTCAAATAAACACACCCAATATGTCACATGAAGATTGAAAAAAATAGTTTTGTGGAGAGAAAAGAAATGGAAAGAAAACAGCATGGATCCCATTGGTCAGTCCTACTTACCAGGTTATTTCTGTCCTGCTGCATTGTTTGACAGCAGAGAAACCACATAAGACAAGGGGAGGGTGGGGCAGACACAACACAGAGAGGTTATTGTTCCTCAAACAGATTCAACGAAACAAAGGGTCTAAGGTCACCAGAATGTATCATACTAAGACTGACTCAGTCATCATTTATTAGCGGACTGTTAAAATTATGGATTTACTTGATGCTATCAACAAATATACAGAGCATGTGCTGTAAGAGAACATTAGGGAATGTCCAGTGAAAGCAAGCCAATTAAAATATGTTGTTGATCAGCTTTTTTGAGACGTTCAAAACAAAAGTGAGGAAAAGGAAAGGAAGTGGGGTTATTTTCAGGTAAAGAGGATTCAGAGGCTTTAGCATTATTTGAGTATATTTGACTTCAGCTTTGCAGAAACATCAAAGAGCAGACAGGAAAGTCAGACACTGAAACTCAACCCGGCCGGCACACTCTGCTTCAGACTGACACACCAATTCACCTTGAAGCCCCTCACATTGACCATGTGCAATTAGAGAGCTGTTCTATTAAAAGGAAGTGTACGTTGAATTAAAATATCAAGGTCACATTCAAACAAGCCTGTAATGGAAAATACATATATGCACACAAGCGGAACGGCCGATATGCAAGGCACCAAAAAAAAAAAACATACGTAATTGTAGCTTGACATCTAGCGTTTACCCGAAGCTAGGCAGCGTCAGAGCTCACGCCGCCCTGCATGCAAAATAAACAGCAGCAGCTGAAAAAGTGTGTTACTGAGTTTTCCTCGCAGGCTGCAGCGTCAGCAGCGGGATGCGATAGTTAGAGACACCAGAGCAGACAGCAGCAGCAGCAGCAGCTTGTGTGATAGACAACAGGGCAATCGGGCCCTCAGTATCTTTACAAGATAAATATATCCTCACCTCCTTCTGGGCTATGCCCATTTTATCCCTCCAGTGCATCAACACGATATCGGTCTTCTCCTTGGCAAACTTCTCCACCTCTTTGGCTGCTTTGCCGGCTATCCGCTGCCATTCGGGCACCTTGGTTCGATTTAGCTGGTCCTGTGGGAAACAAAATATAAAACAACTGCTGACGGCTGATTCTTTCTTTCTCCGATTCCGATCTACTTTCTTATCGAGCCATTTGTGCACTTTGCAAAAAAATACAGATGTGGCGCGAGCGCCTCTGCAGATACCTGGGCAAGTTTCAAGTTGTCGCGGATGTGCATTCGATCCATATCTTTCTCAGGGACTGGATCGGGGCTGTCCAGGTAAGCCAGCAGGCCTGTTGGCTGAGAGCGGACGAGACATAACGAAATGGGGTGAGACATAAAATGTCTCATAAAATGTCTCAACCCATTAAAACAGGGCGGCTCCGCTGCCAGAGAGCAGCATTGACCAAAGTCAGAAATGGGCTGATTTCTAGACCTACCAGTATCCTTTTCAGAAGGTTCATGGCAACCGGGTTTTCCGCCGTCCAGAGTCCCACCAGGTGACGACTCAGCTGCCTGAGACATTTTGTGAGTTGTTTGTTAGAGAACACATATTCTTGTTCATCCCCTGTAGAAACTTAAGCCGTCTACCATGACAGACAGTGAGTGTTTTCCTTACTTAAGCATTAACTAGCTGCTGCTGCAATCAACAAATCCAAAGCATTGTGTGTGTGTGTGTGTTTGTGTGTGTGGGCTTATTGCGGTTGGACCTGTTGGTAAGCATCCGCTGGTCAGCGCTGATCGTGAACAGAGAAGTATGCAGATGCCGCGGAAGAGCCCCTTCACTCAAGGCCAGGTCCTGCATCTTGGTGGCTATTTCCTTGTCTCCTTCCTACAATTAAAAAAAAAAAAAAAAGAGTCAAAACACAGATTTGTAATCTGCATTAAGCAGAAAGACATTCCTGGAATAATTATTCTTTACACTGTAACCAGCCTAACCCGCAGAGAGCTTACCTCAATGATGGCCTTCATCACCAAGCCTGCCCCCTTCACTATCGCCATTGAGGGATGCTAAAGATGGCGACAACATAATTGAACACACAGGCAGCTACTGAATGTACATGATGTAATTGTAATTAGGCAGTAAAGGTTCATTTCACATGAATCCACTACCTGGAAGAGTTTGAACAAGGTGCGTCCATCACAGGCAACCATCTCCAGCAGCATGTCAAACTGTTGCCCCTCGGTGGTTTCACTGTAGGGGGCGCAGAGTGCAAACGTCAAGAAGTCCAGTAAGGAGCTGATGACCAGAGCTCCTGTTCCGTGGTCCTGAAAAAAAAATGAGGATGTTGATTAAACTAAACAACTTTGGTCCTTCTGACGTTAACAAACTCTGCACCCAGATTTCTGACAGTAAAAAGAACTGTACCACATTAGTGATGAATTTTTCAAGGAGGTTCTCCAGGAACTTCTTGGAGGACAGCAGAGAGGCTTTGTTCAGCTGCTCCTGCCGCAGGTCATAATCATCGTGCATCGGCTGCAAAGAAGCGCAAAAAGAAAATCTCATCTCAACGTAGAAGAACTCCCTGATAAATGGTTTGTAGGTTTGTGCATTTGGCTGATAAGGCAGATATTTAGGGGGTACTTACACACATAAGAGCACAGAGCATGTCCACAGCGGCATGTGTCACACTGTTGTTGTTCCTTTTTAAAGCTTTGACTGTCTTCACGCCCAACTTCTCCCTGAACCTGGAACACACAAACATTCACAGATTTACCAACACCACCAAACCACCGTGCCTTGAAAACAACGATGATCATAAACCACAAAAAACACAACATAATATAAACAATACAAACAAAGTGTTATTTAAAAGAGGTCTGGGGTTGGATACACAAAGAATTCATTGCTTCAGAAGTGGCTTGTTGTTTCTTTTGCTCAAAGGATGTCACATCTTCTCCTGAACTGAACCACGATATAAAAAGGGATTTCCCTTAAGGACGGAAATAAACCATTGATGTGTTTATAGTGATCCGTGTCTTACGGTTGTGTGAGGGAAACACCAGGCTACTCTGGCAATGAATCCTACAGGAAAACCAATTCTCATTGCAAGAACAACCAATAAACAGTAAATACAGTTCCTCTCATACATCTCAGTGACCCGAAAAGTCTGTGGCGTTCTTAAATATTGTAATGGGCAGAAATATAAAGGGTAGGATGAGCAAAGCAGATAGCGGGGGAGAGAGACAAAGGCAATAAAAAAAATAAAGAGTATGAGATGTTCGAGAGAGGAAGGTCAAGACGAATCGAGGCAGACAGCTCGACCGAACACAAAGAAGTGACATAACCTCGCTTCTGAAGTGTCCGTCTAAAAGCCTGCGATTAAAGCAGAACAAAGATAAAAGAGGAGAAGGTCGATGGACTGACAGCAAAGACAGACTTTGGAAGAGCGCAAGAAGGATAAGACATAGCGAGACGGGCAAAAGGGCAGACTGAGATGTATGGATTCATATTTACGTTGCATCTGTGACTCCAGACCCTTGACCAGACCTTGGAATGACAGAGCATGCCTGTTACCAGCAGCTCAATAGAAAGTACACTTGAAAGAAACAAAAGTAGGAGGATACAATGGCACTACTGGTGCATTCTTACTTCGGCAGCTGGGTAAAGGCTTGGAAGCCGGCCTTGGAGGCCACCAAGCGTCGGATGGCCTGGAAATGGCTCTCCAGCTCGGCGTTCAGGGCCGGCAGCTCGAGCTCCTGGGACAGAAGAGCCAGGATGGCATTGTTGATGAGCTTCTCTTTGTTCTCAGAGAAGAGGCCCTGAGGAGAACAGAGAGAGACAGGGGGGGGGGGGGAATTAGTGGGAATTCTGCTCTGGTCGATGGACATAAATAACTTGGATTGAACGCACTCACGTCTTGGGTTACAGCGTGCAGCACGCCGCTGTAGGAGATGTTCGCGTTGAATCTGAACACCGCGTCTGCAAAGTTTCCATCTGAGCAAAGGAAGCAGGGATGGAAGAATTAAACAAGGCAACATCCAGGTATCAAGAACAATAACAACGCCTTTAGTCTCAGGCTGAAACTCACTAGGAGGTGCTGCCAGGAATTTGAGGTGCAAACTCTCCACCTCCTCGTCCACGGGCATGCTCAGTAGGCCCCATCTCTGCCCTCGCTGTGTGGGGGCCATTTTGACGCACACGTCCCTGTTGCCTGATGCCCGGACGCCATCGAGCAGGCTGGCCAACAGGGAGTCCCTACAAACGCACACAGCAACAGACTCGGCTTAAACGCAGCACAAACCAACAGCAGGAACACGGTAACAAGAGAGTGTGAAGGCTGTGCAGCAGACTGGTGCACACGAGCACATTACTCATCATGTAAATGAGGTGACTACAGGAAAAAAAGGCCAATGAGAACATTTAATAAACCCACAGGGCCTGTAGTGTGTCTACCTTTCTGTGGAGGAAAACTTTCTGATTTGACCTCGGATGAATTCAACTGTAAACACCTGAGGGTTGTCTACGTCACAGATGAGGGCAAATACCTGAAGGGGGACGACACAAGGGGACAAGAGCGGGGAAGAGAGATAAAAAAGGAGGATGGGAGGGAAAAGTTTATTCAAAAGACTAAAGCGGTTTACTTGCAGTGATGAAGTTCATACCCAACGAAACAAAGACAGACAGTTCAAGTAGCATCTGTCTTCAGAGGAGAGGAGTACAACCCGACATTTCGGACTGTTCGGACAAGACAGTTGTTGATGACTTGTGTGCTCACCTCTCCGAAGGGTTTGATGGTGACTATGTTGTATGAAGCAGGGTCTCTCTCCACTAGACAAGTCTCTGTCAGGGCCAGAATGCGCTTGACAGGCTCCTGAGGACGGAGAGAGGTGAGTCATTACTCAGTCTACACTTCCACTCCTACCAGTCCCTTATACCGCTACTGCTGAACTAAAAGTTCCCTCTGGATGAATAAAGTTTGGCCATATCTTATTAAATACATATATGTACTTCAAGAGAGACATAAAAAAAGACAGCAACCGCAAACCATGCAAGGAACAAGGAGAAGCCACTCTCACCGCGTGTCGAGGGGTGATCTTCTGCACCACGAACTCAGCCAGTGAAGTGATGCTCTCGTCCGAGCTGTACTTCCCCAGCCGGTCCGTCACAAAATCCTCAAAGGTCAGCGCCTCCTTCCTCAGCCGCAGCGTGATACCGATATAGTTCCCAGCGTGCTCTATGGCGCTACGGATGATGTCATCCCGGTGCTCCGAGGCAAACAGGTGCTGGGAGAAAAGAAGAAAAAAAGGGGGAAAGGAAATGTTATAATCACACATTTACACATACTGTTGTCTTGGCAATAAGGATGCACAGTTACTCTATGAGCGCGTACCAGCCTGCCGAAGCCCCCTGAAAGGATGCAGAATCCTCCCTGGTAATCAGAGACCTCGACGAATCCCTCCACGTTTCGGTAGTCGTAGGAACACACGACACGATTGGTGTGCGGGTCGATCTGGTCGATGCCGCCCGGGGTCACCTCTAAACTCACCGGCTTGCGCGTGTCACTCCAGTGGTGCTTGTAGCAGTTGTAACGCTGCGTGCAAACGTGGGGAAAGACGTTGGTGTCACCACGCTGGCAAACATTTACTTAAATAAATCATTTTCTTCTTTATAGATCTCATTACTTACCCTGCCAGTTATTTTACCCTCTGAAAACTCTGTTCTATATCTCTGTGAATAAGAAGAATAAACATTACATTACATTTTAGCATTACATTTAAGAGTTTACGTACACAGCTAGCTCTTAAATAGTCCTGTTTGACACAAAGTGTGGTCTTTAATGAGTTCTGGGGGGGAAAATACACCTTCTCATTCTCCTCAGCACAATCTATCTATTTCTTCACGTCAACAAATCTCTCTGCTGATTCATGTTTGTGATAAACACCTATTGGGAGTCAAAGGGCTGAGATTTGCTCGCGCTGCATTCCGAAACAGCGCAATCGGACATAAAGTGACTTTGCTGCGATTTTCTTAAAAAGACAACAGAGCAAAATGTGCAGCTGTGACGCCAGCGGACCGCTCGGAATGATGAATACGAAGTGGCGAGTTTGTTCTCACCAGAGCTTCCGTGAGCAGCTCGGTCCGGTGCTCGGTGGAGAACTTGAGTGTCTCGGACTTCTTGCCGCTGCCTTTGCGGAATGTGAGGTTGAACTCGGTTCCCTGACCTTTTCCTACCGGGCCGATGCCGCAGATGTCCCCATAAGGCCACTGGTACAGAGGACAGTGACAGCAGAGAGGGAGAAACACATCGTTAAGAGTCCCACGCAAGCAGTTTGATCACGGAATAAGATTTATTTATCAAATATTTATGCATGAATGCAATAAAAGATAAACATATGGATTTGAAACAGTGTTAATGTTATTTTTTCTACACTTTAATCAGTGAAAGGACTCGGCGGTACCGTGTGTTTCTTAGAGATGCACAAGACGTTTCATCTTTTAGCAGAAAGAGCAATGTGAATCAGATGGACTTTAAATGGTCACACGTAACAAAGCGCCCTTGAGGCGCCGATAGCTGCTGCGACCAGGAGGCTCCTGAGCGACACTGACCTGATTCGTTACTTCCAGCGTGGTCGGGTTGTAAGTGGTGATGCCATGCGTCCCCACCGAGAAGACTCGCTTGTACCTGGAACAGAAGAGATGGGGATTGGGTGAGTCACAATCGTGGCGCACACACGGCAGAAACACCCACGACAGCGCAGGCGGTCACACGTCGTGAGCTGTGAAGGTCGGGGAACAGGCTGAATGTGCGGCCATCGGAACAGGTGACATCACTAGGGACCCAGTTGATGAACAATATCGTCCTTATTACAGGTGTATTAACCCAGGTTATAGACACTTTTGAGGGAATGGTTGATACAATAGATTATGATAATGATCAGTAACTGTCACTTTCAAAGCTGCGATAGGATCAGCTGAACTAAACCTCATGCACACGCAGCCTTAATCCTCACCATGAACTACCGAAATGTGATACTGATACCGAGGAGGTTACTTTGCATGAATCCACCACTGTGTGTGTGTGTGTGTGTGTGGGGGGGACTCATTGTGCGTTAGCGGTTTGTTAATGACTCACTCTTTAATTCTGACAACCACACACACACACACACTTGTTCATCGCAACGGCTGTGAGAGGGGCTCGCTCACACAGTAGGAAGGAAGTGTGAAACTCAATTTTGCCAACGTTTCTGTTACGCCGAGTGTGAGAGAGTGTGTGTGTGTGTTCTGAGGCAGGCATGTCTGTGTGTGCGCTTGATTGCCGTGTGGTTTGCAAACACATTTTTGCCCAATATATACTATTCAGCCTGTCGTCTGATCTTGAACATGGATCCTTTGCGGGTTTTGGTTGTGTAAATAAAAGTTTAGTGAAGTTTCTAGATTTTGGGAACATTGAATCTAGCGGTTTATTTGCATCTGGTGAAGACGCACGTTCATGAACGTACAACGCGTTCTTGTGGCCGTATCAGGCTGCGCACTGAACATGCTGACTAGGCGCCTTTCTCTCTCTAGCACATCCTCTAGGGGCCTGCACAACATTAAGAGGTCGGAAGTTACAAACCAGTCCCATCCTAAAACAGTAAGTAACGGTATTAAAACAGAAGTAAAATTGAGAGCTTACTTCTGCATAATGCATTCAGACTTGAGTGTGTGTGACTAAACGTAAATAGACTGGTCAGGCAGGGGCCCGAGGCCTCCGTGGAATATCAGGTACAAGCACATCCCAGTCAGTTATTCCTGTTTCATAATTATACAAATGCCACATCCTTTATTGCTGCCATTAGAAAGCCTCTTCAAATATACGTGTTGTGTCCAAGCCATCTGTGCAAAACAATGAGGTTTGCCTTTTCCCCATTTTCCAATATCTGGTGCCAAGTGGCTGGTTTAACTTTGGGTCGGCACAAATTCAGTTCATTATTAATTATCTGTGGAATTAAATTTAAATGAAAGTGAATTAGTACATTAATTATAACATGTAGACAGACCAATTTAAATAAATTCACCGCAGGTCCTTTATGCTTTAGCTACAACAAATCACTAACAGCTGACATTACTGCTCAGCATTTTACAACTCGTGCTGCGGTGGTTCAGATTTCATACAAATGATATGAAAATCAAGCAGACTTTGAAGCGCGGTATGTTTGGCAGCACCGTGTCTGCTTATAATCATGTGGTTTGATCGACGCAAATAACCCACAATCGTAATGTTAATGTTGATTTTGAAACCAACATGATAGCAGGAAAACATCCACATTCACAGAGTACATAAAAATGGTCATTTTTGGTCCAGTTTAATCCACAGAGATGTTGTCATATTCAGTTGTACTGTACCGGTTGTGTTTTTTTTCCACACGAAGGGATTTCAAAATGTATCACATTAAGCAACTTCCTGTGTCTGACTAACAACTGCTGCTCCTCTAAAGAAAACTGCCCAAAGAAGAAGACTTAGCTGGAGATTCGTTTGACCACATGAAAAGCTCAAACCACACAGGATACTCGGCTGTCTTCTACAAACACCGGATCTCAGAGAGCTAGAGTGTTCTGGAGGGTGAGCGAAGTGTGAAAAACACCCTAAACAATGTTGGAAACAACAAAAAAGATACTATGAAAGTAAATAAACAATATATAGTTACAGTACATCCTATGTAGTGGTTTGTAAAACGGCTAATGTTGGAAAAATTGGAAAATTTAAGGAATTCAAACAAGATTGCATATTTGCAAAAAGTGCTGCCTGAAAACCCAGAAACGACAAAACACACTGAAGCAAACAATGTGTTAAAAATTGTGAAATTGTCCTTTATAGGGAGACAAATCGAACACTACAAGCTGGAGTCACAAGACTTGAATTAACCACGATCATGAGCTCAGAAGAGCTGCTGCACTGAAGCAAAACAGTTAAGAGCTGCCGTCATTTTAAGTCTGAGGAACGAGCAGCTGAAGTGATCTTCAAAACTGTCAGAAATAATCGCAATCAACTAAGAAACATTGGTTTCAGACAGCAACAGACTACAAAGCAACATCGTATAATCACAGATTTTTTAAATTCCTCTTTAACTACCCGCAGAACAGAGGAACAATACTCTCCCCGTCTGCTGACCAATCCGTCGTGCAATCATTATTCATTATTTGAAATCACGATCACAAGCAGACACCTCAATTTTCTACATGCAGTTTTAGTCAAACTGGATCTTTTTAAAATTTGCACTTGACACAAAGCATCCAGAGTAAGACATCCTCCACTCAAGGTGAGCCTCTCGAGAAGTGACGCTGAATACTCTTTAACATGGTCACAATTTGATTTTTTAATAAATGACCACGATTTGTGTCGCTGAATGAGGTATCATAATGGTGATTGAGTCCCACAGATGATCGTATTACGATACTGCAGCATTATTGACTCAGCGTCTGTGCCGACATTTCTTGAATAAAATGCTCAATTGATAAAATTTCCTTCTGCAGCTTCAATTTAAAAGCATTTAAGTGGCTAAGTTCACTTGTACATGAGGTAGTCATAGGAAATGTCATTTAACACTCTGTCCCCAAAATGCGCTGTCTAATGAATAGTATTGGCTGAACATGGTCTGTGCATTAAGCCCACTTCTACTTCTACTTCACTGTTTTATAGGAAGGAAGTATTGAAGTTTTGCATATATTATTCAGTAGGTGGACAGTATGACTTAAAAAGGCATTTGACATTTTATCTGCAACGCCCACAATATCGGAGGATGGTGCGAAGCGAGTTGAAAGAGGATATCCCAACATGACGCTTTCTCTTTCTATTCGCTCATTCAAGCTCTGTCTTTCCCTTTTCATTCAGCAGACAGACAACGCAGGATTACTGAATCGCTTCGGACGCATTCATACGAGCCTGCGGTCAAAATGTGAAACCCTGGTTGTCAGCATTCGTACACTTATGTCTGCACTCGTAGTTTAACCTTCACTGAACAATCCCAGCACGACATTATAAAGACGTTTATAATGTTAAAGACGTTTTTTGACCTCGGGGCTGGATTCAGGTCAGTTGACATGTGGCGACTTGACTGTCCACGACACGTACATCCGCCTCCAACGGACACTTCAGGAAGCATTAGCGGGATGAAGCTCTGATGAAGGCTAATGCTCCGCAGCCCTGCTTAAGTTACCAGAGTCAATGGCAGGCCTTAATGGCACCGAGACATTTAGAAAGCAGGTATCGGTAATGTGATCCCACTGGCTCTCTGCTCAGACTTGTCCATGCTTTAGCCTGAGCTATCGATCGATAACATGAAAACAGACGCGCTTTGCAGGAGACGGTCGAGGACACTTGTCCATCTGTGTTCACAGCGAGTCTAATTTTCCTGCATTTTACTCTTTTAATTTATCCATCACTACGTGTCCACATGAGGTCAATATGACGACAGCTTCACCGGACACAGACTGTACACACATGAGTGAACCATGATGAAAATAAACAAGATCTGAATATATATATCTGTGCAAAGTGGAAATCAACTTTAAGCTTTAAATGGAAGTTAACGCACAGGAAATTAGGCATCCTGTGAAAACCACTGCACCAACATATAAGTGCACATTACTGTTGTCCTTCCTCATGATGCATCTGATGAATCTTGCTAAAGACTGTTGTTCACTGCAGTTATCTGTGACTTTGGGTTACATTCCACAAGAATGTGGCCTGACCTCGCTATGATAAGGAAGTCAACACAATGGAAGTACTGAGTCAGGATTTCCCATAGCTGTCTATAAAAGGTGACAAAAGGAAAGAGTTCAGGCAAATATCGTTTTGTAAACCTCTATAAAAAAGAGTGCCCAATGCAAGCAGCCCTGCCATCTGATCAGTGGTTGTTGTGAAGGGATAAAGAAAAGGTTGTGGGCCTTACTTTCCCCTCCAGGAGTGTTTGGTGGTGTAGAAACATGCCATGTCTTTGTTTTCTTTGATGACATTCATCTTTTCACAGGACCTGAAGAACAGAACAAATGTTATGATTAGGATCAACACTTAAGCCCGGCTACATTCAGATAATAACTAGGTGGAAGACCTTCAGTTGAACATTGCTTTAGAAGAAATGTTATATTGATAACCAAAGGATCTCCATGTCTTGGTTAAGGTCAGCTCTATAGGAAGTTAGCAAACAACCGGCACCTTCACAGGCCATTACTACGTCAAGTTTAGGCAACGCACATTGCAATGTACCGCAGCACACACTTCACACAACGGTTCAACATTTGGCAGCTGGAAGGGACGGACTCCCATCAGACACTGTCTCGGCTTCTGAAGTAACGCAGAGTAAACAGCGATTATCCGGCGACCGATCATTCCCATCTCTGCACGACCAACGGATTCTTCGTCGGCATCGTTGGCTCGGCTGTGAGCCGTCGCATCAACACGGCTGGTAGCACGTGACTCAATTCTTTTGACGAAAGCTCCCTCTTGACAGCCACACTCTCGCCTTCACGTGTGCACATCCACTGGCTCACTGAAGTGAGGCACGCCTAGGGAACCACTGGAAAACAGCCTGCTCAGCAAAACAGAGAGGAGGTAAAGGTCTTTCATTCCAGTCTTATATCACAGCCACTCAAAAAACACACACACACAACAGCGCACCAGCCGAGTATGTGTCAATAAAGTCTGGTGCAAAGCCAGAGTGGCCCATCGATTGCTTTAGATAAACAGGGGTCAGGACATGTCTTGACCACTACTAGATGCTCTTAAACCTGGACAATAGCTCAAGTAGGATCCTTGAATTTGTCACTTAATACAAATAGTTTACTTTTCCAACTAAGACAAACCCAACAAAGAGACAAAGAATGCGTAGTGTGGTTAAGATTGATAGGTTTTGATGTATAGCTTCCTATCCCGACTGCAGTATTCTGCTGGCGACTGCACTGTGACAAGGGGAACCTTGTGTCAGCACTCTGGCAGGATCCTGGAAAAAATCACACTCCTGTTTTCCTTCCTCTCAGTTTTAGAGTGCGACTGAAACAGGGATCAGAAAAATGGCCTCAAACGATGGAAAACCATCGTTGCCAGTTGCCTGGTGTTCAGCGAGGTCCGGACACAAATTGACAGCTACTTTCAGGGGCAACAGCATTGGACGAGGATCCTTAAAATTTTTTGCCAGAATCGACTTATTAATTATTGATGCCTGTGCTAGAGAAGCCAAGTTTTGCTTCCACACTTTTTTCAAGCAGTCATTCATTGCGCTGCATAATGAATCTAATCCCAGGCGGGGGGTTGATGGAATGAACAATAGGGTATGTTAGCAGCAAGCAGTGCACAGCGTCATCTTTACAGCCACCGGGGATGTGCACTTTTTTTTTTTTTTTAAAGGCATCGCTGGGTTGAGAGACGCTGCGGTGACTTGTCAAAAAAAAGAAAACCATGGCAGATTCCAGGACTGGGTCATGTGATGAGCCCTCCCACCTCTTCCCACTTGTATGCAGATGAATAGGAAATAATCCAAGGCCCGTCCTTGACAGAGTTGAGTCAACAAGAAAGAAAAAATGCAGAACAGTGGAGAAAATGTAAACGGAAGCAGGCCCAAAGCACACAACATTTCCATAATAACCTGCTCCAAACAGGTCCCACTACTTTAGTAGTAGGATTGTGCAAAAACTCTAAATGGGGCCTATTTGAACAAATTAAACTGAGCACATTGCAGGTGAGGTGGCGACTAACTAGATTACAGCCACAGGTTGTATCAGGTATACACTTGATACAATGTGACCAGAACTTTCGCTTTGCCTATTTATGACCGTCCGGTCAAAAGATAATTTGCCATTGCATCATTATATGGCCCTAACCATTTCCTGCCTATTGAGTTAAAAAGCTTAACTGAACTGACCACACAATAAAAGCAAATGCTTATAAACAGGGCACCTCTGAATAAATCAAATATTGTAGAGAATTCGGCCATACACAGGAACACACTAAAGGCATTTTCTGACGTGGTGCAATGGCCCTTCTGTAGTTGCCAATTACATAACACGCAATCTCTCCGGCCACTTTAAGGTCGGGCACAGACTCTCCCTCCTTTTACAAGGTTCCTTAATGAGATTTTTTTAATGTTTAAAAAACCTACACGCTTTTTCCTGCGTGACAACGGATGCACAAATTGACGTTGCACACGCAACGCGCGGCCATAGCTCATGCTGATTGTTAAATCCACCCGAGGATGGACGCCGGGGTCTCGACGTGTCAAGTCAAATCCACGACAAGCGGTATTAACGTTACCTGGCTCGCAAAGCGCTTAGCCAAATTGTGCTTCGCTGCCGAGGGGCCTAGGCGGTCAACGGAGGCTAAAAACAAGCACGACAGCCCGGCTAACGCGATGCGGACCCCGCCGCCGCTCCTCCTAACCAAGAATAACAGACACGGACGGACACGTTATCAGCGTGTGTTTGCCAAACGTAACAATATAAAAATGGAGGGGGGGGGGGGGGGGGCTGTGGCAGCCTAATGTTGGGTTAGCCACAAGCTAGCGGCTTTAGATAGCAAAGCGGTCGGGTCTTCGTAGAAGCGCTAGCTAGCTGGTAGCGTTAGCAGCGGGGTTCAATCAAACAAACACGGAGAAGGCAGTGGCAGGTGGTAACGGGCGCGTTTACCTGTGAACTCGCTAACGGGTATAAATCGTAGCCGTACCTCAGCCCCCCCCACCCTCCTCCGAGTGCGGTTGGAGCTTCGCTGTTTTCCCACTCTGATGCTGAAGGTGCTCGGTTACGCCGTATTCCCCCCCCCGACAGGGCTCAGGACGCTGCCATATTCCTCATACCAAGAAGCGTGGCACTGCGCACGCGCGAGGTCTGCCTGTCATGCGGCTGTCAGCTGATTGGTTTGCCGGAACACGGAATCGTCGAGCAGCCGATCCGAGATCAGATTTTCACCAGTGTTGAAATGTACGGACGACTAAAAACAGACCTCGGAACGGCTAATGCTGACAATTATATAGAATCGTCTTTAGGTTTCCATTTGACAGTTTAAAAATTATACAGATTGCACGAAATATATTTTTGTACTAGTCAACCATTGTTATGTTGTAATAGTTACTTTATTAGAATGGACTTAAGTAAGTAAGTGCATTCAACCATAGGGATACAAACTCAGAAGAGCAAGAAACAAGAAAGTGCAACTTCATCAAATAAGCCAATTCACAATTTGCTATAGATAAGAGGCATTATAAGTAATTAAGTGCTACATTTTTTTAGTCTTTTAGTCAAGGTACAGTCTGTAAAGACACGTATAGGGTAATTCAGCCTCAATTGTTATCAATTTTTACTATCATGACTATTATTATTGCTATTTTTATTATTATGAATTTGTTATTGTTTGATATTTTATTATTGCAGGATTCCTCCATTGCTAGCTGGCTTGGTAAAAAGATGCATTGTAGTGCCCTCTAGGGACTCTGTCCCAACAATGCAGCAATGCCTCTGATGTTATAGCAGTTTAGACCAAGTGGGCATAACTATAAATCGAGTTGAGGACAAACATTACCTGGCCACACACACACACACATATACACACAGGTACTGTACATGCACACATTTGTTCCATCCCAATGGTAAAAAACCCAAACAGTTATCATATTTTCCGGTCACATCCTTCTTACTGTACAACAACAACAACTTAGTTCAAATACATCTGTCAACTGCTTATGTTTATGCAGGCAAAGTTTTATTGTAATGTTTTTTTTATTGCTTTATTGTTTATTATATGTGTTATGCATCTCATTCATTGTTTGCTTTGCATACCTTTACTCTTTTGCAATGGCACACATTATTCTACAATCTAATAACTTTAATAAATAAAGTTTTCTATTTGTTCATAGACCAGCTGGAGACATGACATCAACAATTCCATTATTTTGTCTCTGCCACAAGAGCTATTCAAATAATAAAAGTTACCAGCAAAGTCTAAGTGACCAGTGCAGAACAGCAGCAACAACAAACGGGTTTATAACAAAACCTAAGAAGGGTAATATATTACTTGAGCCCTCCAGAATCTGGATTCTGGAATCAGAATTGTAAGTCACTCACCGCGATTGAAGGTAAAGGGGAAACATCTTGGTCTCTGTGGCTGACTGATGTTGCACAGTGAATTTGAGCGGGCAAGCACCAATGGTCACATTTTTAGATATCTGATTAAGTGACTGACCATGTGCTGCCTGTTAGTCTAATTTAATTACAGCAAGAGACGTGAGGGGGAAAAAAATGTTCCCTACTTTTTTTTTTTCATAAGAACTTCCTCAACCAAATCAATAGTGAATAGTAATCTCTTCTTGGCTCGATGACATAACAAGTTAACAATGTAACAGAATGTGTGACCTTTTTACTCTGCTTTCATATTAGTTTATCCAGTGAAAAAGCAACCACGATAGCGTCAATCAGTTAAATGTTTGAATTATATGTATGTGCATATGTATTATAACTGGGTAATTGTATTGCAAATATGCAAATTATTAGTATTGTAAATGTGCGACTCACACAATTATGCTAGTCAGTGTCTGTCAAAGATGCCATCTTGTTTTGACCAGTAGCTTCAACTTGAAAAAATGAATGAACAATGAAATCAAACTGCGGCCAGTTGCTGAGATAGATTCATTCATAAGATGCCACAGGAAAACAAGCATATGAAGAGTGTACTTTCTCCCTGTGTAGATTGCCAATGAGGAACCGAGGCCCATCTTTACATCTTCTCAGGATATCTTACACCTCTAACTCAATACTGCCACCTAGTGTCCAATAATATACAGTTACACACAAACCCATTTGCCATGACTGCAGTGAAATGACTACACGTTGTGCATTTAAATAAAAATCCAATGTACCTGTAGCCTGTAAAACCCATAGCAACGAATGACCTCGATAAAACTTACTGTTTTATCTCGGCGGCTATAATACTCAGACAAAACATTTACATGAATCTTTTCAAGAAATACCCTTTTCATAATTGTAGCTATTTATTCCGAAACGAAACCGAAGTGCAACGTGCACATGAGAATGTTAATTCTATTGAGTTGCGTCCTATACAACTCATTAAAGCCCATGATAGCAATAAATATCTGTATGGATTTGTATGCTATAACGACAACGGTGTTTCAGTAGCATTGTCTTGTATTTTAGCAGTCTTTCAAACGCATCACGTTTTGGTTCCTTGTTTTACGTAACGCCGTTGAACGCACCTCTGGTAACCAAGGCAATGACGCTATTCCCCGTTACCAAGGCATTCTCAAGGCAAACACTAGCCGAGACAGCTAGGCTAGCCAATCTGCCAGATAATCTTGTAGCTATGATATAATCTCCGTTTAGCCTCTTCTCCGAATCCAACCATAATCACAAAATTGACTAACACTGTCGACTCCCGCATATTACCGCCAGCTTCCTGTTTGTTCTCTGCGGGGCCTAAATTAGAGACTGAAACAGCCCTGTTCCCTCCGTTGGATCATCTCTGCCCACCAGCTAGCTTAGCAACGTGAACGTTAGCTGCACAGCCGCCATGGTAAGTAACGTTAGCTGCGATCATTTGCTGTTTTTGGTAGGTCAGGTCACCTGTTTGCTTTTTAGAAGCTGGTATGCTCATCATCTATCTTGGTTTTATGCATCGTTAAATACAAGACAAGACAGATAGCAGTCATCCATAAAGACAGACCCTTGTACGTACACACCCATGTGAACAGGCCGATACACATTAGCAGGGGGAAATCCTCTCCACGTTAGCTGATAAGCTAGCCGTAGTTTCCATTACAGCCCCTCTCCGTTTCTCGTCCTGTCCGTCTGTCAAGTTTAACGTTTCCTGTTTCTCTTTTCTTGTCTCCATTAAGGCTGAATTTGGGTTTAACGAACACCATCAGAAAGAAGTCGTCAATTACATGCGATTCGCACGTTCAAAGATGGTCCTGAGACTTAAAACCATTGACTCATGCTTTGAAGAACTCAAAGACAGCAGGTGACTGATCATGCCTAAGTTTTTGTTATCATTCTTTAGATGTTTAAGATGAATATGTTGTCAATGTGCTGGTTGGTGAGATGGAAACTGTAATGTTTATGCATGTATGTTTCTCTGAAGGCTGGTGGAGGAAACCTTCACTGTGGACGAGGTGAAGGAGATGCTGGACGGGCTGCAGGCGGTGGTGCATGGGGAGGTGGAGACGGAGCTCATCAACACGGCTCACACCAACGTGCTGCTGCTCAGGCAGCTCTTCTCACAGGCCGAGAAGTTTTACCTGCGACTGCAGAGCGACATATCCGAGCTGGAGAGCAGGTGAGCAGTGAGGAGGGAAGCCGATGACGGTTTACTGTTCATCGTTTATACAAAAAGTGACCTGGTCTAGTACCGCAACGGTACATCACGTTTATATCCAGGGGTTATACAGCGCCTTCTGGGTCCTGAAAGTAAGTTTCTTCTTTATTTTTTGATTAAGTCAGCACAAATGTACACCTTGTCACACAAAACAAAAACGACGCTCTAAAAAGGTTCCCAAAATAGCAGGATTTATAGGTCAAACAAAACAGTGCCACAGTAAAGTAAGAAGTGCACTAGGCCTCTGAACGAACGATTCCCCTTCATGTTCATGAGAATAACTCCTCCACTTCCTTCCCAGGGCTGTTTAGGTTAGATCTCGTGCATGTTACAGTATGTACTGTATGGCATGCAAAAAGGTCATTGGCAAGCCACATAGACACTGTAAATTTAACCTTTATTTTCCATTGCATGGTTTCCTTTTCGCAGTAACACTCCTTTTCGCACAACTATTGCCACATTCTCCGTATACATTTTAATGACAGATCTCCCAAATTACAAAAACATCATCCTTTGAGACTTCTACCAAAACAGGCAAGACATTGTTTATAGAATTTACGAGTTCTGTTATTTTTCAGATTAAATATTTGTTTTAGCCTCAAACTTTTTAAATAAGGAAGGCCATCTCTATCTTTACGTTTTTCCACCTATAGGTAAATGAAAATAAATGTCTTTTATATTTTTTGTGAACTGAGCACATTTTGAAAAAGGATGTACAGTAATAGCTTTTTTGTCACGAATATTGTCAGGTTTTAGAACGTAGAGGCTGTGAAGTAGTTGGACAAATTACCAGGGTTTAAATGTTTAGATCGATCTGATCCAAAATGAAATAATGTCAGCTGTTTTGATGGAAACATTTCAACGTCAAACCCAAAGTGGACGTCGACCTGTTTGTAAGAGCCATTTTTTTGTTGTGATTATTAACCTCCCACCCCTTGGGGGTGTGGAGCTTTCGTTCATTTAGGCCGCAAGGTCGATATAATCAGCAGGATTACCTGCCACAGGGGTTGGTGTTTGTGGGGAGGAAAATAGTTTTTTGACCGTTACAGAGCGAACGTGACCGAGCGAGCGTGACAGGGCAAACGTGACAGGGCAAACGTGACAGGGCGAGCGTGACAGAGCGAACGTGACAGGGCGAGCGTGACAGAGCGAACGTGACAGGGCGAGCGTGACAGAGCGAACGTGACACGGCGAGCGTGGAAGAGCCATGTGTTAAAATCATTTGATGGTCCGTGTTCTCTGTCATCATCATCTAATCTGATCACCAATATGCCATTGGCTGGTATAATCATTGTGATGCTCATGGATGGGCACAGGTGTGAATGTACTATGGGGATATCCAGGCGAACTTCACGCGACTTATGACCTCTGTAACCCTTTCACCTTGTTAAAACACTGAACGCGTTTTGCAACATAGTTTTTTTTGTTTATAATGCGCACATGTTGGGTGGATAAAGAAACCCAAAAGTGTGAGTTTTTTTCTCTCTCAGGTCTCAGCCCTACGTGACAGATACTGCGTACAAAGAAAAGAATACGCCCCATCTCACAGTTCTACGTGTGTTCAGCTGCTTTTTTAAAACCACATTAAGGCTTTCCAGGGAGCTGCTCTGTTCACCACAAGCATATATATTGTATCAAAAGTGCTAAACTGTCATCTAAAACACGGGTGGGTGGGGGGGTATTTTCCTTGTCGGAGATACTTAACTGCCAAAGAGTATTTCATTTTTGTAGTGTTAAAAAACATTGTGGTGGCTCGCTGACAGTGAGGAGATAAACAAGTTCTGCATTTAATCTGCTCAGGTGCAAACCGCTCTTTGTTTCCCGCAAAATGTTATTTTGTATATTATATATATGTTATTATATATATATATATATATATATATATATATATATATATGTATACAAATGTAAAATATTTTAAGCCTCTGCTGTAATTTTCCTCATTGTTTTGTTGTCTAATTCTTTGCTCTTCTACCCATAAAGGGAGCTGTTAGAACAAGTGGCTGAATTTGAGAAGACTGACTTTAAAAGCACCAACAAGGTGAGAGTAACCTCTGTTGCTCTTTCGCATGCAAGTGCCGTCATCAAAGTCATTAATCATGTGTTCAAAGGATTTTCACGCCCACATGGACTTCAGTGCTGCCGTGCACTTTTGTTCTTTTATATGTCAGGCCATCGCGAGTAGCCGCGCAGTTAAGAAGTCACTCATCACCGAGGTTGACGTGTGGTTTCCAGATGCACTTTTAAAGAAAAACAAATCAAACTTTGAAATGCTACACGCCGCTCTTTCATGGGTTTGACTATTTGCACCGTGAATCTCAAAAGGCAGACACTAGTCATCCTAAGAGAAGCACGAAGGGTATAACAGTTCTTATTACCATCATTTATTACACGCGGGTAATCTGGCGGTTTGAAGATATAAGAGCCGTCCTGTCATTGTTTCAGTTATAAAGTGTTTGCTCTGTTCCCAGAAAAACCAGGAAACAAGCAAACCCAAACTAGCACCGCTGAACGAAGGGGGGGTGTCTGAGCTTCTTAACAAGGTGAAGAAATGCATTGCATGAATTACAGCACTAGTCATTGTTGTAAAAAAGTTGATGTCATATTTATACATTCCTTCACATCCATTTTTTCCAGGAGATAGCAAGACTACAGGAGGAAAATGATAAACTGAAAACCCGAATGCGGACTTTAGAATCACAGGTATTTCAACAAGCCACACATCTTTAAACATGGCCTTTCTTACCATTCAGGCGACAGTTTGCGCTGTAAACTCTCTGCTCTGATTAACCTTCCCAGGCAATGAGTGCACTGGACGAGAGGACCAAAGCGGAGAGAGCCCTGAAAGACCTTCAGAAGGTGCAGGGGGACCAGCAGGTACGGTTTGGAGCTCAGCTCGGCAAAGTAGCTTCATCTTCTTTTTGACTTAATGAGTTTGCGCCTCATTCTGCTGCTTTTGTTTTTTCAACTCATTTATTTTGTTGCGTCTGAACATTTGCTGTCATTTGGTTTCATCTGCTAACACGGACCTCGGATGGTACGTACGCAGCTGAGCACAGGCTTGCTTCTGTCCCTCCCCGTGAATAGGAATAATTACAGTTTCTATAGTTAGAGCAATGATTGCCATCCATTGCATTTGAACGTGTCGCTGGTTTATTTTCCCTAAAGGTGGCTGCCCAATCCCAGGACATCAGCAGTCTCGAGGACACAGTGGCGGCTCTGAAGGGGGAATATGAAAGGTCTCTTAGTGCCAACTCGGCCTCCCAGAAGGGTCTGCAGGAAAACCTGGTCTCCGCCAAACATGATCTCCTGCGAGTGCAGGAGCAGCTGTCCTTGGCAGAGAAGGTGTGACACTGTAGTTTTTACCTGTAGTGTTAACCAGACATGCTCGCGGCAGAAGTGCACGGCTATAGAAACAGTTGGTATTAGTGCGTTCAGCTCCTGTTGCAGTTATTTTCACGTGTTTATGTTTGTTTGGTGTGCAGGAGTTGGACAAGAAGTTCCAGCAAACTGCGGCCTACCGCAACATGAAGGAGATCCTGACAAAAAAAAATGAGCAGATCAAAGACATTAGAAAACGATTGCAGAGGTGAGATTTGAGTGTGACACGGTGCTGGTGCCACAAAACAGATGTGTTATTTAAAAAACCGTCACAAACACGACGTTATGGCCCTTCAAGTTCATCTTACTGTTTCCTTCAGGGCTTAAAACTAATTTCCGTTGTGTTACTCTGCTACCGCTTGTGTTTCAGATACGAGCCCAGTGAATGAGTTCTAGGCGACGTGTGTCCAGAGGGTTCGACGGGAACAACAAACCACCCGTTCCATCGCTGCAAGACAAGAGAGACAGAAAACAGCGCTTCTGCGAGGAATTGTTTAATCATGCTTTATCCGGCATCTTCAGTACATATTGGCTTTAGCAAAGAGTGTGAGCAGAGCGGGAAGTAGTGACAAACGATAGCCTTCTCCGGCTGTGCTCTTTCTTTTTCTTCTACGTCCCGGTTGTGGAGCTGACTGACTGTAGCGAGCAGACGTCCCTCAGTGCTCTATGCAATTACCATCACGTCCCTGTTTAAAGAGGCCTTGTCCATTTCCTGACCCGGCAGACACGCAGTGCCTGCCAGAAGCACTGCCGTCGTGTCTATCGGATTGTTACAGGTGGTGTTTAGCCTTCAGCAGCTGATAGTAGATCATTGGGTGTTCTGCTGACCGGGCCTCCAGCGCTCCCTGTGCTAGTGCAAAGTGTTTGAGTTAGAGCCAGGCAAACCCCAAGCCAGTGTGTTTATCAAGAGTGAACAGCTTAAAATGAATGTTTACCGAGCTTTTGCTTTGATTTGAAATTTGTATTGCATTTCACACAGAAAAATATTTCCGATTTGGCCGATAAAATCTCAAAATTTGTATTTGCATTTGTATTTTCTGCTCTTGCTATTTGAAAGACGGCGATAGTGATCTGAAATGATTTCCATTCTTTCCCACACAAAGGGCATAGAATATTTTTGTCTGGGCTCTTTAACTGTACTTTTCGTATTGCTGTGGACAATGGAGCGTATACATGATGTTCATGAAGTAATACTCTTGTAGAGTATGATACATCTACTTTATATTACACTAGCTGTGCATTTGTTTGTATTGTGCGAAATATGAGGTAATAAACGCTGTTCACAAATAAACGTGTAGTCACTTAGTGAGTTATGTACTTGTTTTTCTCTAGTTAACCATTTAAATGCAAAGCACACCAATTCTATTCTTGTATTTTCTGGCTTTGAGAACATCTACTCATAAATACACATGGGTGAGGACTGAAAACGGGTTGTACCTCTTCTCTGACCCAATGCATGCTGGGATTGACTTTAGCATATTGTGACACTCGCAGTAAACAATAAAACGTTTGAAGGAGACATAGGACATATACATTGATTATGTGATGTTGGTTATTTTTATGATTCAAGAATGATTAAACCGCACTGCGTCAGTAACTGGCTGCTTCAACAAGGGGGCGCCAGTATGCAAAGATTCACATCATCTTAAGCGATATGCCTCTGAATGTATGATTTATGAACTGTGGCATTCATTTATACAATTAATGTTACTAAATGACTATGAAGTACTAAAGGGGACGTGGACTATGATGTGCTATTTTCAGTATTGGTTCATGTTTTATCCACTGAATGGTTTTGCAAGCCGGGGCATGTGTGAACACTCAATTATACGAGGGACACATCCGCCCTCTTTAGGAAGGAGGCCCCTGGTATCTCTGACAGCATGTTATCGGTGGATGCCTGTACGGAGTAGAGTATAGAGTATAACGATTTACTTCTGCTTCCTTAGGTAGGTGTATAAAGTGCTCAGAGACTGACAGGCCCTTTGTTTTTGCATTGGTTGTGGTCACCACAGTGGATGCAAATAGCGGTCACAAGCGCCCCCCTTGCCAACCCCTTGTTTTCAGTGAAACTCTTTCAGCCGCAGTCGGTCCTGAGTTACACTTGTGCTTCTTTTGCATCATGTGGTGTACTTGCATTTATGGTGCGAAACGGGAAGGAAACTAAGAAGAAAACACATGTGTTCGTTATGGAACACTTAACAACCAGCTTCTTCATAACCTGTCTGCTCTGCTGTCAAAAGACACAGTGTTAAAAGTGATACGTGCGCAACACTATGCATCCTTTCTTATCATACGCGGTGGATGCCGAAGGTATCAGCAGAAGTTTGTTTGCTGAAGAGTTTGTCTGTGAGCGCAGGACATAAATCACAGCAAGCAGGTACACAGGAAGTGGTGGCTTGTGTCTCTCTGCGTTCTGAACGTCACTATCAGCGGCGACGTGCAGAGCACTTTCCCACAGTGTGGGGCTCCTGCTAATACACGCGAGAGCTGTGCACTCACTCACAGCGGCTTCCTGCTCAACGACAATGCATCAAAGGGGTTTTCTCAGTTTCACCAGTAACACTAAAGCATCTGTTGCTCAGTTTCTCTCCAGAATCACCACGCGCAGCTTTGCTTGGTTTCGCAGTTCAGAATTTGTGTGACCAGAGAGCTGCGGTGTTCTTGGGATGAAACGTTTCCCCGAATGTCAGTGTGACAGATGGTAAAGTAAGTATGCAATCAAACGAGGCGTCCCCCATTGTGTCTCAGGTTTGTAAACTTAAAATACATTTTGACTACATGGATACATCAGATTCACACTTTGCTTCCCTATTTACCAGTGTTAGCACACCATTTGGACAACTGTGTGATACAGTGAAACATTCTGCTGCAAGTATTCCACGGTTCAAGGAAAAACTCCAAAGCACACATCAACTATTCAGTGTTTATTCCCCCCCCCCACATGTCTTTTGCGTCTGCCTTCATCTCTGTGACTCACCGACTGGCTCCTCAGCTGACCGAAAGGTTGTGGCTGTATCCATGTGGGTTGTGACAGAGGCCGATGGCGTGTTGGGCGGCATTGTTATCACGGTTACCAAAATGTCATGTGAGATCTCTGCCGCTGTGAGTTCAATATTCACTGATAATCTGAGTGTGCAGCTTGCAATGAGAAGTTGCACAGATCACGACTAACGCATGTCAAATGGATATTTCAGTCACCTCTGGATTATTGCTCAAGGGAGTTTTTAGTCACTTGCGAAACTTTTTGACTTGCATTTAAACGAAGATGACGCAATTGCTGAAAACGCAACACACACGGCTGTGCAGAGTTATATTATGTAGAACATGAGGGACCGTAACAGTTGATCAGTTGAAGAGATCTGTGTCTGGTGACCTTTCCTTTGTGACGTACCAGGTGACTGTAATAAAGGCTTTTATTATTCACACGTGGCCTATGAGATCAGTCAAATCCTCTCCGTACATAAAAAGTCGATGCACGGTGTTTTATATGCTGACAGACCGCAACGATAAACCCAATTAGCTTCTCACTGATGCTGTGCGAGTGAAACCTCTCAGTCTACCACCTTTCTCCAAACAGCTCGTTCCCAGAAGGAGAACGCTCGTCTGATCATGATGCGGCAGTTTCCCTTTGTCTCGCTGAGCAAAACCGAGAAAGGCAACCGGCGTTTGGTGGAAATCTGAGGCGATCTCCTCTTCACAATATGAGCCCGGGTGGTGTGACAGAGAAGACGGAGCCCCACACTCTCGTCCGTTACAAGGGCCAAAATAGTCCCCACAAGAGTAACAGAAAACCCGCAGAAACAACCAGAAAACTCTAAACAATAAATGGGACTTTTTACTTTGCCATATTTCGCTGTGTGGTCGGAAATGTGACTATTTGTCATGATGTTAATTTCCCTTTGCTCGTCAACATTAATACGTTTTGAATTTCCCTATTTTCCCGCAGGTTCTTGTTTTTTTTGCAAAACATGTCACATGAATAGCAGCGATAGAGGAGACACGTGCTAGTCGCATGTGTTGTTTTTGCAGTGGCTATGCTACAGTATGAGCCGGACTTCAAGTTGAGGGCATGGTTTGGCATTTTTGACTCCTCGTTCCACATTAATATTTACCGTGCAGACAAACAATGGATGTTTTCCCCCAACAAGATGAACAAAAATGTCCCAAAAGGTTGAGTTGTTCCTTTAAATGAACTTTAACGAGCTGGGAACTTCAAGAGAATGTGCTTCCACCCCAGCTTAAAAAAAGGAAAGATATTTGATGCTTGGACAGTCATTTTAAGCCACAGTGCCTGGAGGTGTGACAACGCGGCTTACAACACCTCCACGTTGACTTCCTCGTTCAGGTGTTGCGGGCATTACTCATCTGTTGTCTTAAGCGCTGCACTTGTGTCAAAAACAGGCTTTGACTTGATAAAAACTCAATTGGCTGTGGAAGGAATGCGGGTGTATTGCTTCGGTTTTATTTTCACAGCTTCCCTTTGAAGCTCACTGTTCCAAGATCATTTTTGGAAACAAGTTGCCATTCGATTCAATGCATATTCCATAGAAAAGCTTTGTTTATGGCGAGTAGTCGAGGCTCATGTGTGATTCTTTGTCTGCAGACTGCAGAGTAGGAGATGGAGAGCACGTGATCCCTGTGGTTAAAGGGAAACCATATAAGCAAGTGAAGATACGTCTGTGTGCTCAAGTCACCAGTTTTACTACCCACAGAAAACAAGAGCGAGTAGTTGCTCCCTTCGTCTCATTCAATGGGTAAGTGATTTGTTGCATTGCTACACAACTGCATTCAGCCATTCGTATTTTATATCATTCTTGTTATTTTATTACATTTTTACAACTTTGTCATACTAATATCCTGCTGTTCTTTGTAGATAACATGGAAGATACATTTACAACTTATATGACCGCTGGGACTGATTTTGACGGAGCTGATTTTAATGGAACAGTAAGTATTTATTTGAGATAATCAAATGTTCAATCAAACAATGAATGTGGTAGAGAACATTTTGGTGCCGGTTTTACTAAACCGGCTGGTGTGGAACAAAGTGTTGTTAACCACTCACCATCACAAAAAGGGAAACAAACGTGCATGTGTGGCTCAATGTTTTATTACGCTTTAGTATTTACAATATGCTTTAAAAACGCATAGTCCGCAGGTTGCTGTGTCAACAAAGCCAAGGCAGGGCTGTTCATCAAATATGGTTATATGGTTATTTCACAGACCACATCAAAAATAAAACACAATGAATGAAATGTTATGTGTTGCGTTCATTGGGTTGAGATTGTGTTAAGATTGTGTTAAGATTTTGTGAAATAACATGGAATATTATATCATTTCAAACCAAAAACAGGTCTTGCATTTATCTGGAGGAGCTGATTGATCTATAGTTGAATAGTATTAAAAATGTTATGTGGCACAGCCTGTAATTCTAAATTCTAAAAGATGCAATGTCTGAAAACAAGTCCCAATGTCTCACTGAAATTGTACTGTTTGGTGTTTGCGTCTCATATCAATCAATTAACTATTTTCACTAATCATTAGCAGAAAATACTTGAAATTGTGTTATTGCAGAGCAGTTTATCTGCCACACATCTGTGGGACGCTGATGCTGCCACATCAGCGTCACACTTTCCATTGTTTGAGAAAAGCTCAGCCTCAGCCCCCCTCGCCGTTTATCTCTGCCCTAAATCTAAAACTCGATACTTCTGGGGGTACTGAGTTCTCCTGCGCGCCCCTTTCTGGAGCCCCTCGAGTTCAGTTACCCCCTCCCCTCCTCCCCAGGCCGGGACAGGAGCAGCAGCGAGCTGTGTGGTTTCTCCTGCACAGACACAACACCTGCACCTGCCAGAGTTTTTCTTTCTCTTTTTTTCGCACGCTCTGGTTAACGTGTACGTCACCGACCGCTTTTGATGTCACATCACTGTCTCCTAGAGGCACGTTATGTTGTGAAACCCTGACAGCAGGGACAGGAAATGAAAAGTGATCAAAAAATGGCAGTGGTGCAGAACGTACAGTTTTTTAAACAAGTAAAAGCAAAAGTAGATGAATTATTGTGTTGCGTCCTTGAGTTATACATATATATATATATATATACACCCCACATATATATACATATATGTATATATATATTGTCAGGTAGCTTGTGCTTTTCAGCAATGGTTCTTGTAAGAGCCAAATATGGGTGTGACGTCAGATCTGTGTTCCCTGCACTTATTAGCACGGTATTTAGGTTGTGGATTCACGGTGTTTGACCCGGAGGAGCAAAGGGTTTTCGACTAAGGTTAAAGGAGCTCAGTCAACTTTTGAACTGTTGAGCTACTGATGTGTATCCACCTCCGGGGTGACCCGGGTGACGCGCTGTTGGTTTCGCATCGTTGTATGGGAAACATTAGATAGAGTCCACTGGTACGGTTTAAAGTCATTTATTCCAGGTTAACATGCAGCAGTTCATGATAGATTCAAACATGCGGTTTAGCGGTCAAAAACCTTTTGCCCTACCGGGGGCCAAACACCTGAGAAACACTGTGAATCCACAACCTAAATATGTTTCTAAATATTTGGCTCTTGGCACAGTTCTCTTTACCCGAAATAATAAATCAAATTATTTTATTTTCTTCATTTTATATTATTGCTGCAACCAAAGGTATCAAACAAATTCACAGAAGTAAAAAGTAAAATATTAAAGTAGCAGAAAATGAAAACACTCATGTAAAGTGCAAAGTAAAGTACTTAAATAAGTATTTTCCACCAGTGTCTACCACAAAAGCAACTCGAATATTGAACCAGCTAATGAGTTTTCCGGTTGCAGGACTCGTCTGAATACGACTACGGGTCAGATCCGACTGAAAGCTCAGGCATGTGTGACAGAAGGTGGGTCAGGGATTTCCGTGGCCAGTGGGAACCGCCTCTCTTCTGGATCATCTTCCTCCTGGGCGCCGTGGGGAACCTGCTGGTGGTCTGGATCTACACCACCGTGCGCCACCGCCTGAAAACCATGACCGACGTGTACCTGCTCAACCTGGCCGTGGCCGACCTCCTCTTCCTGTGCATGCTGCCCTTCTTGGCGGTCGATTCTATCAAGGGCTGGAACTTTGGAATCAGCCTCTGCAAAATAGTTTCAGCGGTCTATAAAATCAACTTCTTCAGTGGCATGCTCCTGCTCACCTGCATTAGCGTGGACCGCTACATCGCTATCGTGCAAGTCACCAAGGCCCAGAACCTGAAGAAAAAGAGGCTGTTCTACAGCAAGCTGGCCTGCCTGGGTGTCTGGACGTTCTCCGCTCTGCTGGCCCTCCCCGAGTTCATTTTCGCCCAGGTGACTGACCGAAATGGGCAGGTTTTGTGTACTCTGGTTTACTGGAACAACGCGTTCAACCGCACGAAGATCCTTGTTCTGTCCCTGCAGATCTGCGTGGGCTTCTTCCTCCCTCTGCTCGTCATGTTATTCTGTTACTCGGTCATCATTCGCACACTCCTGCAGGCCAAGAGCTTCGAGAAGCACAAGGCCCTGCGGGTCGTCTTTGTCGTGGTGTTTGTGTTTGTTCTCTCTCAGTTGCCTCACAACGCTCTGCTGGTGGTGGAGGCCACACAGGCAGCCAACACTACCATCACCAAGTGTGACGTCATAGCTGCCGTCGACATAGCGGGACAGATCGCCAAGAGCCTGGCCTTTACTCACGCCTGCCTGAACCCGTTCCTGTACGTCTTCATCGGAGTGCGATTCAGACAAGACCTCGTGAGGATTGTGAAGATGTGTTCGGCCAGTTTGGGGAAAGGGGGGCTCAGTAAAATGCACGCCGTCCCCAAACGTCCCTCCGTCATGTCGGACACCGACACCACCCCCGCCCTTTCTATATAGACCTGAGGCCCACGCTTAGTTTAACAAGCATTACTTGCTCTTTTAAAGAGAGATTTCTTTAGATGTAGAACTTCAAAATATCCAGACCATTCTGGAGAAACTGTAAAAACTGTATATTTGTGTAAATAACTTTTTTATTGTTTGTATTCTTACGTTCTTTCCATCGTGCATTTGTCACCTGCTGTAACCATATTAAAAAATGTCTTTCCCGTAAAAACAAATACAATTAAAGGACACTGCAGACATCTTGATTGCTTTTCTGTGCAAAAAAAATACTTCTGTTCTGAGTACTGTGGGATGTGTACTACGAAACAAAAAGCAGAGGAAAGTGAGGGCAGCGATCTCACATCTACGATACATGGGAAAGCATTTGGTTTGGTGGTGTAACGTATCTGGTGTGGTTGGAAACACTTGAATGGGGCCTTACAATGTTTTCGATCTGACCAGATGTCCCGCTGTCGACAGTCTGCGTCATCGCCTCTTAGCCGAGCTTGTCTGGATATGACTCGGCAGTTTCACAGTGGCGGCTCATTCAAACTGCCATGAATGTGGTTTCCCACAATCTCCTCAAAACTCCTAAAAATACTTCTCCTGTTCAGATTCATAACCATCAAAAAGAGGGAAACTGAATCATTGTCACGGCGTTTTTCTGTTTAGTAAAAAGACAAGACAATTGACGTGAAATTCAAGGTACAAGTCTGACCGGCAACATCGAAGGTCAATGCCGGGACCTAAGAGGTCGGGAGAATGAACACCAGTTTACCAGAGTATCAGTGGAACCAGCCCTCCTACCTTGGTGTAACCATATCAGCAGAAACGGCCAGAGAGTAGCATCTATTGGCAGAAATGGAAAACGACATCACCTTGAATATGCCATTGACATCAAGGGAGTCTGAAACTTTCGATGGTCGTTTCCTTGAATGAAAAAAACACCCTCTCACTCTAGAGAGGGTCCCAGCACAGGCCACCGTGGTTCTTTGGATCGCACATTGGAGAAATCACAGCTGTACTTGTTGGAACTAGCGTCCAACAGAATCCTTGCATGCAGATGTTGGCCTCCCACCATACTGTAAAACCAAGGCTGACCTTCGAATGCAGTGTTCTGCTGCAGGACATAAAACCAACCAAAACCATTTCCTAGTCGCTCCCCCAGTCCCCACTTCAGCTCACCAAGAGGGAAAACTCTTGGGTATAACGTCCGTGTAACCACAGCTTTTGTGCCACCAAGAAACCCAACAGTCCCCATCGCCCCCAATCGATCCCTGCGGTGTCCACAGGACTGATTGGACACAGAGGAAAACGAAACTGGAGAAAAACGAGTGTGAGGAACACAAGTGATGTACAAACACACCACCTCGGCCATGTGGTCGATCAGCTACCTCCCTTCCTGAGCTCTCCTTATCTCACACACACACACACACACACACACACACGCACCTCACCCTCCACATGCACGATTGAATGTTTTCATTTGTTGTTTAGATGTTAAGATATTGTATAACAGCTTTTGTTGATTTCAAATGGTTCTGATCTGATTAGTACTGTTGAACGTTAATAAACCATGTTATACTTTAAAGAGCATTTTTCTGTGATTTCTTTGTGCATGTGTGTACTGTAATGCTGGCTGGAAACATCGCAGCAGCATACGAACTCAAACCTTCAATTTATTGCTTGGTTTTTACGCCGTTTTTAGGGTGGTGCCCCGTTATTTATTTATTTTATGAAGTGATTATAATTAATTCTATTGATGATTTAATGTCACACTAGTTATTAACCAACACCATGGCCCTGTGCCGTTCCCAACACAGAAGAAGTGGAGACATTTAACACAGGAAAACAGAATGTAGAGCACAATAAGGCATCTCTTAGAGCTTGAGGGTGGCATTGTGTTTGGATGTGTGATCTCCATTACCCGACTCCCTATTTATTTAATGCAAAGAAGGCACAATGGCAGGAAGTCTGGTTAAAAGCGATAAAAACAAGCTGACATTATGTCGGAATGTGAGGAGGTTACAATGTTGACGCTGTAACATTCTCACATTCAAGAGATATCTACTTAAATTAGCACGCTAACCAGCGACCGCCGAAGTAAACTAAACAAAACAAAGTGTTTATGAGCGGAGGGCCTTGCTACAAAAGCCCCAGGGAAGCGTGACAGTCTCACACATTGACGGAGAACAGAACGAACCCGGTGTTATTGTGGTCACTGAGGTTAGCGCCAGACTACCTCAGCCTACCTGCTGAATTCAGGTGAGACCACAGGCACACGTTCGTTCCTTCTGCCGCCTCGCACCGCTCCATCCTCTCACGACAGGAAGCCCTCAGTCGAGTCAACAACAACGTGCTCGGGGTTCAGTGAAAGCGCCTCGCAGTGGACGTCGGGGAGGGGGGGGGGGGGGCCCTGCGCACAGCTTTAATTTGTGTCAGTTGTCTCGCTGCCACGTTACTGTTCTGCACACCGTGGGCATATTCCAGTTCAACCTACAAACGTCATTCTTGCGCGTGGATCACGTGCGACTTCCTCTGTGTTGTCCTCTGTTGAGCGCAACCAAGGGAGAGTGTGTCACGCAGTCTCAAAAAGGAGAAACTGCAGATATGTGCGTCATGCCCTGTTGCAAAATGCAGTTTTTTTTGTGTTGACAGTTATTAGATTAGATCAGTTTCAGGTGATAGAAAACGTGTGTAGTGAATGCTATGAAAAGGGTGGTGATCTTGATTGTTTAGGCTTGATGTTTTCTTTCTTTCTGTCTATAAAGTGTTTATACTATCATAATATCTACTTTAAATATTTCACATATCTCAAGGTCGCTAGCCAAACCCTCATGAACCGCTGGTTTAAAAATGTTTTCATTGTATTCCATTTGTAACGCTTATTCCTGTTATTTAAATGAACAAAAAAAAGAATAGAATAGAGGTATTTAACAAAAGGTTAGGTTCCTCAGGTACAGTACTTGAGTGAACACTATAGGAGTTTTCTTTCAAATTTGCAAATATATTTGGATAAATACATCCGAATCCTTACTTCAGATTTTCTAAATCAGCTGAACTACTTTCTTGTGTACCCTGCAGAGGTAAAAGTGCCCTCACAGCCTCGTTCTGTGGTGATGTTCGGTCCATCTCCCGCACATCTGTATAAAACGCCATAATCAATAAGTGGGCGCTTTGCTTCCATTAAATCCACCACACGGTGGCGTAGCTTGCTCAGCGCAGGCAGTCTGCTGTGGTTCAGGATCCAATGAGCCACCGGGAAACACACACACACACACACACACACACACACACACACACTTTGGAAACGAAAACGACCCCATCTAGTGGCGGTCTGGATGGGAGGTCAAGTCTGAGGGAAAAGTAGTGAATATCAAAGCTTCAAGCCTGAGTTGGTCTCTTCCTGCAGCAGAATATCATTCCCAAAGAGCTGCTAATAGACAAGCAGATTGATCGTATGCTGTATTACTAATATTCCATGCTCCTCATTACCCCACCAGTGAAGGGCCGCAGTAATCACCACCGGGGAAAACAGTGAAAAGTCAAAACCCAGCAGGTCCGGACTTCATTGTGAAGAATATGAAAAGACTCACAAGTAGAGCAACACCTGTGGTTTGGGAACATCCCATCCATCTTTCTGCACAGGGGGAATTGCGAGTGAGTGTGTGTGTGTGTGTGTGTGTGTGTGTGAGGGGAATACAAAGAGGGAGGACGTGGTGGAGTCTATGAGTAATAGGAGGGACAGAGTAAGCATATGTGACCCATTGACATCGAACGGGCCGGTTTCATCCGGCCAACGGTCTGATTCTGTGGACCACAGAAAGTCCCAGAGACGATGGCTTATTTATCAACAACACACACAATCACACAGCGAGGCGCACAAAAGCCCATCGGGAAAGTTAGGAGCCTCATTAGCAATTGTGAAGCGTTTTGCAGTGAAAAACAATGAAATAATGCAAACAAGAAAGCAAAAGGATAAGGAGGGCCGTCCTCTATCACAGCACTCCCAAAGGTAATAGAACTTGGACCTCCACAAATCCAGCCCAAACCGGGGAGCCCCTTATCAGCCGCCATCGCTCCCACAGCTAATATTTCACTTCAGCTCCCCGGCCCACAGAATGAGAGACGTTTCCATTTCATGTCAGTCATTTCCAGGCCTGCGTGGTACCTGTGTGGTGATAAGTGTTTGACTGACTGGGAGTGTCGTTAGTCACTGTCCGGCTCCCGGCGACAGCCGCAGATTGACGCCGACGATGAGAGGAGCGGAGACGGGGCGTTCAGGGAGAGAAGCCGGCGTACGGAGAGGAGTCACGTTTACACATGTATGTGAATGCATAACACGCACAAAGCAACACACACACACACACACACACACACCTCAAGGTGGAGTTAAAGAGAAGTCATTGTGTCATTCTTAGCTATAGAAGTGGTGGTAGAAAAAAGATTTTCTAAATTTAAGGGGACACGTTGCTATTTGACATCAGTTTCCCCAATAATTAGAACCAAATGGACTTTACCAAACACCCGTCCCACCAAGGGAGGTTGGAAAGAGAGAACTTTTCCTGATGTACATTGTGAGTCATTTTGCAAGTTTATTTATTTTTTCCTTCTTTGTTAATATTGAGTCAATAGTACTTGATGAAGTTGTGAAAAGGGTTCAGCCAGCCAGTATTATTCACGTATATTCTGTGTTTTCTCCATTGCTCTGAAGTTAGATTGTGGGAATTAAATTACCCTTACAGTTCAGTTGGCTTTCAGTCCAATTTACATCGAGCTACACTTCTCCCACAAAATAATAATTTCTATATCAATAAATAATAGTATAATATTATGATCTGTTAGAATGATTGAATCCCCCCTTTCCTCTGTGTCACTTGATGGACGGAGAATCAGAAAACAATGATAAACTTCATTTTCAACACTTCCGACCCCCTCCGGTGCGTTTTCAATAGTCACATTTAATATAAATATATATAAATATATATGTATATTGTTGAACCTTCCTTTTTGACCTCTGGTAAGACAGACATCTTTAAATCAGACTATTTAAACGAGGCCGCACGAACATTAATCCAGTAGAAATGATGATGACGATGAAGATAACATGGAAGAATAAAGTTTGCAACACTGTTTCAATCTCAAAGACAAGTCAACCCACGCTCCCTTTCCACCATTTGTCTCAATCTGGGCCAACCTGGGAAAGAAAAATAGGAAATAATACAGCACTTCAGGGCCGTGAGGTTCAATCTCTGGACATCTCTAGAACATGTTTTCACCCTCGCAGTCTCTACCCTTCCTTTTTTACCTCGCTTTCCAAAAGCGCGGCAGTAAGCCGTGAGATGGATGGGCTGAGCGCTGCACGCTCTCCAAAAGAGAACAGAGTCTGACTCCACCTGAAGGAGCGAAAACAAAAGAGCCATCTCTACCTGTAGGACTGTGGGAGTCGAGGCTTTGATCTGGACCAGAAAGAGAGAGTAGTTTGATGAAATATTGATGTTTTTTTCTTTTTTAACTGTGTCCTGCGGGAGCTCGGTCTGCTCTCAGGATGTGTGCGCTGATACACAATGCTGCCCCGTGTTTCGCTGGATGAGAATGTCAGTGCGGCTCAAGGAGTCTTATCGGTCCTAATGGGCCTAATGATGACCCCCCACTCGGGGGCCTGTATCGGTTAGGGAGTTTTTCTCTGCTTGATCAAAAGAAGAAGTACTTTTAATCAGTCACCATCAATTGCAGAATACACACGCGTGATGTGAGTCTGACAGCGTCTTTGCAGGATTTTGACAGCAAAGCCTGCACATGACTTAAATCTTTATTTGGCGTTTGATGGGTGATTATCTGCCCTTTAAACAAAGGTGCATCGGCTTTCAGGGTACATGTTGCATATGTCAACATGTTCATTTATGAATAGAGAGGATATAACAACTCAAAAAGCTTTGACTTATCAGATATTGCATGATACCATGAGCTGAACTTGCAAATAAAATTGTCACGTTGAAATAACCAGCAAACGAATCAACGGTGGAAAACGTCATGACTCTTTTTTGGCCATTATATCAAAATATGATATATGTCAAAATATGCCTCCTTGAACCCAAATCGGACCATGTAATGTGATTTCAACCGACTGCTCGGAAACTTTGATTTGAGTTTATATGAGTGACCCACATACATCAAGCAACAATCATCTCCGTGCCAGAAACGAAAAATCTGAATATTGATAATTGCCCAGAGTGCTTTTGTCTGGACGTTAAGAGGCCGACACACTACAATCCCACTGGAGAAGAGGGTGAGAGGCGCGGGGCGGATTTATCACTGTCCCATGCTCACGTTCGTACAGATAGACGGCGGGCATAATGACTTCTGCGGGGGGAAAAAAGCAGAGTGATTATTTAAACTTAAAGGAAGAGCAGAGCGAGGCAGGGAATGGGGGTCGATGGGGGGGGGGGGTGGGGGCGTCTGAGGAGGAGCCAGGGGCAGGAGATAGTCTGGGAAAGGTCTCGCGTCAAAGTGGAATTAACATGCCTTTCCATTGGAGTCCATTAGATAATCATATTCATACCACACAAGGCTCCAAACCCTCTCTGTTTCATTATTCCCTTTTAATCCGGCCTGATAAGGGGGTGCAGGCGTCGTGGTTTTATTATGTCGTCATTTGGAATCCACACTAAATCCCCACGGGGTGTTATCACGGGGAAATTGCTTAAACAGCCCAAGTGGATATAGTTTGTCATTTATTATTTCTGACGGATTCAAAATAACTGCAAATATCCTTTTGTGATTATTTGGGGCTGAGAGTCTTATCATTCATTCACACTAATGGGGCCCACTCAAGCCACCCGATACCTCCGGCAGGGTGAGGAGGGAGGGGAGGAGGGATGGGAGGAGAAGAAGAGATGCGGGGGGGGTGTTTAGTGTCCTGCATGTACAAGTGTGCACAGGTACAGTACGTGTGAGGAGAAAGAAAGAGAGGAGGGAGAAAGCAGCATGGGCGAGGCAGAGGGGGAGCCT
The DNA here is from genome assembly GCF_964276395.1 of Gasterosteus aculeatus. Lineage (NCBI taxonomy): Eukaryota > Metazoa > Chordata > Actinopteri > Perciformes > Gasterosteidae > Gasterosteus > Gasterosteus aculeatus. Next base: position 17,879,368 of record NC_135708.1, read on the forward strand.
CTGAGCTCTATGTACACAGCTTAAGGACGGATAAGAGCGGACTAGAGGTCACGGGAGGTTCTCCTTTGTGCCATGTTTGTTTGGTCCCAAATCTCTGGTCCTTTGCAAACGGGCCCAGTGTGACGGTGCACTTGCAGTAGCAGAGCAAGCAGACCACTTTGAGAGCATCCTACCGGGCCCTAATTGGAGACAAATACAGACAGGAAGCCAGGGGAGTGAAACATGGGGAACATGAACTGACCAATTTGATTTGTAACTCAATGGGTCATTTCACCAGAAACAGCGGTATCAAGCCGTTGATTTAATTTGGATTTTATTCATCCATCCGAGATTCCAAGATACATTTTCAATTTCAATTTTTTTTATTTAGTGTGGCTGACACGCTACACTGAAGCGAAGGACTGAAGACAATTCCAATGTCCCTTCGTCTTAAAGCAGCTTCTGTCCTTCCCTTGTTCCTGCAGCCGCTGCGTTTCCAGCACCCACATCTGGGAGGATATAATATGCTCATGCTGTCGTATCCCTTTCACAGTGACATCTGTCCAGCGGCGGAGAATAAAAGGCGAAAATCCAAATGCCTACACAACAGTATTGATTTACTGTTACTCGAGTAACATACGTGGACACTCTGAGCGCTGCAGACTATTGTGTGAGATCGTTGAAACACGCTCTGTCAGTTGGTCACTCTCCAAAAAGAAAAGAAAAAAGACGGAGCACAAGACGCAGATGTTGATCTCCAGCGCATAGATTTATTTTTGGTTGTGCTGCGGGGGGAAAGTGACAGGGAGTGTGTGTACGTGTGTGCAAGAGTGTGTGCTTGTGATTGGTTATCCTGTGTGTGTGTGTGTGTGTGTGTGTCTACCTCAGTGAGTACACCTCCCTGTCTGTAGATCTCAGGGTCTGGAACAAACAGTAGTTCCTTCTTAATTGGGGTGAGATCTGGGGCTTAAAGGGGGCCAAGAAGGGACCCGAACCCCCTTTTTTTTCTCCTCCAGAATCGCTTTGGCTACAGAGGTGCTTTTGATGTGTGCTTTGGCTCTGCGAGCCTTACTTTGGAATATGTTCTTGGGAGACCATTGGTTACTTGCCTCCAGGCAGAATCTCAATCCCCAGGATCCCGGCCCTCTTTGATGAAATACTTTCGGGAGCCGCTAACCCTACTGATGCCCATGTGCACCACCTCCCCCCTCCTTTGCCCTTATGTTCTCCCCCCCCCACCTTACCCCCACCTCCACGTTCCTCGGATTCTCTTTGAGAGATTCATAACAAGGACTTTATCTCTGTGTAGTCCAGGCCAGATGAGCACCGCCTGACAAACTGACAGCAGAATTAGTCGTGTCTCACAGAGCACCTTTGACTGTCTCCTCTCTCGGCCCGACTTCCTGTCGTCAGGCACACGTGCGCTTTCCTTGTATCGGTACTGATTTATATCACAGCTCAGATTCCATTGTTGTGTAGGTTTTTTGGGGGGTTATTTCTTTTCAATTATAAACATGTTTTGCTTTTATTTTGAAATTTGGTTTGGATCACAAGGAAAACGTGTATCTGTATCTGGAGATGTGTTGATGAATATGGAAACTATTTGAGTGAAAGCACTGTCAAATTTAAAAAGGGCTCCTCAAACACTCATCATAGCTGCCCAATGTGTGTATTGAAAATCCATTTTCATACCATGACAAAATCCAAAGATTTGGGATGCTGACGGTTTTGACAGAAGATCTTGGGCTCTGATTGATTAAGGCAATTAGTCAAAATGCAGACTTTATTTGCATAAAAGGGATTAGAAAAGTGACAAAATATAAAAAAAAAGAAAGAAAAAAAATCTGTTTACAGACCACTTTGTTTTCAGCTAATTATACTTGTGTTAAAATCGGGGTAAATAAGTGTGACTTGATGCACTTGACCTCTCGGCCACACACACATTCAAATCCGGGTTAAACGATTAGCCAGTGATTTCCCTCTCCAAACTCCAACCTCTTCATTGATTGAAACAGCACCCTTAAGACCTTTCTTACCACATCATTTCCCTGTATATTGATTACGTATATTGATTATAATCCTACAGGAAGGCTTCCCTCTGCTTTACTGCACAGTTCGGCATCGCTCTGACTGCTGAGAGCAGGAGACTATTTTAGCTCTTGTAAATCAACAGTTTCTAATAAGTGAGCTCCGTAGTTTAAATTTGAATACTTTTTGGGAGATATTTGATAAAAAGAAATATGCAAATTTAAGTGAATTACTTAAAAAAATATTTGATTTCATGCAGACTCATAATATGTCTCATAATAGTTGAACTAGTGGGATTTATGTAAATGTGCACAGAGCAAAGTGTTTATTGCTGTCCTTTGAACCTTTGTGAAAACTAACTGTACATAGAGCGGCGGAAATACTAGTGTATTTAATGTATTTAACAAACACAGTATTTTATGTGATCAATTGGCCATACAAGTACAATTCAAACCTCATAACTAAGTTACATAGAAAATAAAAACGGAAATAATGGCAAAGATTCTTGACATATAACTTTTGTTAAGTGTAAACACACATTTGTTACACAACTTGGATCAGTTAGTCTCCCAAATGTGCCACAAAGGCCAAAAAGGAAGAGCGAGGTGTGTAGACTTCATGAAGTGGGCTTATTTGCCATAAATTGTAGTTTTAGGAGGAAATAGGATTAGAGTAAAAGACATGCTGATTTAAAGAAAGAAAGAAAGAAAGAAAGAAAGGGGTACCGAAAATAAAAAAAAAAGGAGGGAGGCAGTGAGGAAAGGAGGGAGCAATCCGAAGGGAGGAGTCAAGCGAGGGAAGGAGCAGCTGGAGTCCCACACTTCGCCCTCTCTCTTCTCCTCGAAAAAGCGCACTAAATGTAATAACAAGTCTCCACGCGCTTCTGCGGCGCATATGTTGGTTTTACGCACATCCGCGGTCAGCTATCGGCGGATTGAATCGGCAGTCTGGTGCCGTTAGTCCGGCGGTGCTTGTCCACAGACAAACTGTGAGAAGGTGGAGAAAGACGCTCAGGAGGAGGAGAAGAAGAAGAAGAAGAAGAAGAAGAAGAAGAAGAAGAAGAAGAGGAAGAAAACTCTGGCAGCGTCGCTTTGGAGTTGGAGTTGCAGCGTAAAAAAAAGAAAAGAAAAAAAGAAAGAAGTCCCAGCAAACTCCTGAGTCACATCTGCAACTTGGGCAGAGAAGAAGCCGAAGAAACAAGATAAAAAACGCTTCCCCCCCCCTGCGGTGAAGAAAACGAAAAAGACAAGAGTTAGAGGGGGAATCACCCAGAAAGAAGTAAGTAATCCAGCTCACACACAGGCGCAACATTGTTGCGCTTACGTCTACTTTTAAAGTTTATAGGAGCCGCTGGTGAAGCAGTTTAACTAAAACAACAACGATGTCATTTCTTACGAGTAAAGATGTTGAGACACGAAGGTGGATTTGCAGAGGAAACACTGGTGCGAAACACGGATGAAAAGCTTCGCTTCGGAGATCCCGACAAAAACCGGGCCGACTTGTATTACAGTTGGTTCCGCCTGCGTGATTTACGCGCCGGGGAAGAAGAAACCCCGCTTGGCACACTTTACAACCACCCGACGGACAGATGTGCGTTAAAAAAAAAAAATACGTTGCATAAAGTTAGTGGAGGCAGTTCTGAAGAACTGGTGTTTGGCTCTTTGGTGGGTTTGGGAGACACGGGAAACACGTGTGTGTGTCTGTTTGCAGGTTTGGACTCAAACTAGATCCACTTTTGCACACATGTAACTTTATTGGACTCCTGCCTAAAGAAACGAGGGGGGGGGGGGGTGGCATTCCTATGTGAATGCGTGATCGTATTTCAGGGTCTGTTATTGATTTAGTTTATTCTATACATTCCCATCTAAACCCACATTTCTTCATCACTGGTTTTATAGTATTTTCAAAGGTCGATTGGAGGCCTTGATGCAAGTAATAATAATATTGCTGTGCCCCAAAAAAAATTCATTCAATTCTATCAATTCATTTTTTTCTCACACTTGTCATTGAGCTGATATTTGGGTGTTTCAATGAGGTCAAATGTGCACTTTCATTTGACTTAACAAGTCTGGAAACTTAATCCAAACAGTTATTAACAATAATTCCAAATGAATATCTGCTTCACCCTTTAAAAGAAAAACACAAATGTGAAGAGGAACACACGTGTATGTAAGACGTGTGCTCAGAGAAATTGAAGTCTATTGCAGGGGGGTCTGTGGCCCTGCAGGGGTCCATGTGGGGTGTTTTATGGGGCCCCAAGCAACACTATAAATGGCGCAGAGCCACTATGATTTAGTGTATTAGAATTCACTTGATTTAACACAATTAAGATTGAACACAAAGGGCCGACCCAATCACGGGCTTGTCCCATTCAGAGACAGCCCTTCATTTAAAAACACAATCGACACTAAAACAGCAAACTCTCTCCTGGACTTGTTCACGGGGGAAAGTGTCTCAAACAGAAGTCTGTACAGTTTTTTTCCTTTGGAGGGTCTGGCACATGCAAACGTTTGTGAGCCCCCGAGCCTCCACATGTGTGGATATTTGTTTGAAACTTTCCCTCCTGTCCTCGCCAGCTGTTCCACATTTTATCTGCTTGTCTGCTCTCGGGTTTCATGTGGACGACGAGGGTCCGAGGTGCTCAGCCATGCGGTGCAGCTCAAATCCTCCCTCTATAGCTTTTTTGACACTTAGCGAATTATTAACGGAGCCTGGCTGCCTGGAGACGGAGCGGTGAGCGAACACACCTAATAAGATGTTTAACAGCACAAGTTCACACAGATAAAAATCTCCCTTTAGCTGTTTTTATGAGGCGCTTCTGTCATTCATCTCGGCTGTGGATTTGGCTCTGAGCGGCGGTCTTGGTTGCGTTTGTCTAATAATATAAAAAAGGTACTGTCACATGAGCTGTCACTTGATATGGCCCCTGTTTTATTTATGATAATAAAATAACATTTCACATAGGCTACAAGGAAAAGTGAATCACTGTCATGTCCATGATTCAGCTCTGTTAACAATGAAAATAATGACGCTTCAGGCCTCAGATTTTGAGCTTAATATTTATAATTTTGAAATGACATCATGAGAATAATCTGTAAATGTAATTGTATTTATTGTGATAAAACAAACAGGGATGTACATTTATTTGCTATATGTTTGGGGTTTTGTTCCATAATAATATTTTTTAAATAAAACAAACAAATCATTACAAATACCATAGAATAACCTCTATATCATTTTTATTTAAGGCCAAATATTAGGATTCCATCTGGTTTCATTTATATAAAATACATACAATATGATACATTTTCCACAAGCCTTAAATTAAACGTGATTAAATCAAAACTTAGAGACCAACCGATCAAAGATTAATCTGTGATTCTTTCGTTCTTTAATTTAATATCCAATAGAACAACTTTATTTGCTATTCTATATAATTTCTGTCTTTACAGTAATTCTTTTGAGAATGGGACACATTATAAATTAAATGAAACAGCTTCATAATAAAAGAGCAATGCAATAATAAAGTCTATAAATATTAAAGAAGAACAGAACATGTTTTTGTATTATTTTACCTAAAGGAAAATACATTAGTGGGGAATACTGATTTCAAACAGGTGCACCTTTACCCCCCCCCCCCCCTTCCCAAAAAGAGAAGGACTTTGTCTCATTATGATGCAGCGGCGGTGATGAATGCAGCAGTGTTTAAGATGCTAATCTGCTTGCAATGAGATGCACAACTCTCGCTTACTGTAGCCAGCAGAGATGCATCACAGCCGCCGCCTTCCCTCCGCACCAGTCGGTCCGTCAGATAGCGCCGCCGCGGCGTATCGTTTCATCTCAACTTTAAAGTTAAAGTTATGCATAGCGACGGCGCCCCGGCTCACCCGTGACCCCGGCGCCCCGGCAGAATAAGGGCAGTCGTGTTAATGCAGCGAGATGACATGCTATTAGCTGTTGAGGTATGGCCCTCTCCTCTTTTTAAGGGCCTGGCATTCACAGCTGAATGCAGGTTCTGTCCTCAGTCTTTTCACACCCTGCAGCAAGAATACCTGTTATCAGGTCTATATGCAAGAGGCCCTAATGAGCTGTGTTGTTGTGCTAATGCAGCGACCTGAAGCCCTTAAAGAGGTGGCAGATGTTTTGTTAAAACGAGGGTAATGTGGGGAAGTTGTTTTTCCTCAAGATAATGAGCTCTGTAGTTTGTTTTCGGTGTTAGCTGGTTTGCTCTGCAGGTTTTTCTGCAGGTGGTTTGTGTTTATTGGGACCGCAAACAGGTATACAAAGGTTTTAAAATGCACAGAAATAAGTGGAAGTCTGGAGTAATTCCCTGTATAATACGATTAGCTGTTGCTTCCCTCGCGGTGCTGAGTAGATGGACCCAAAAAGAAATCTCTCACTTTGATGATTTGGTACTTTGATATGTTGACATCAAATGAAACAGACACAGTGGGGAAAGAAAGAGGAGAAGTCAGACAGAGGTAGTGATTGAGGAAGGAGGGAAAAAAGGAAGCCGTGCATGCGCGCGTGCGTGTGTGTGTGTGTGGTTTGCGAGGGAGTGCCATGAAAAGTTGGGCTGAGATGGCAAACCTGAAAAGCGTCAAAAACGTCTGGATGCATTTGCGTGCGAGCAGAGACAAGAAGGGGTCTCGGGGGCTGGCGAGGGCTCCTCCTCGGCCTCCTAATCCCCAGGCCCAGCCATCCCTTCAGGGCATGCCTCAGATCTGTGCTCCCTGGCTCTCTCCGCGCCGACGACCCAGCTCCGCCGGCAGATTTAATATGCTATGTGTTCCTGCTCCCCCGGCTCCCCTCCACCTTCGACCAGCATTGTCCCAGAGCGGGACCCCCGCTCCCCGCTTCAAGGAGCCTGCTAAAGGCACCTTTCAAGCCGGGGCGATGTCTCCCGGATGAGGCGCGCTGACGACGTGGGGAGGAAGAGGGCGCGAGGCTCCAGATATCGCACAGTAATTTCAGATATGTACATTACACACATCCAGGGCGTTTAACGCACTTGAGGGCTTTTTTGCAACAAACCGCACAGCGACACATTCACCTCGCCGCACTCAAACTGCATGCATGTACATGCAATCTGCTGCTCATTCACACTTCCTTCCTTCCCTCGCTCATACACATGCGAGTTGAGAATTTATTTTGTCCTTTTGGTCTTTTTCCCTTTCTTGCGGAAGCCCCCCCTCCCCTTTTTTTTCTTCGTTTGTCCAAAGAAATTCAAAATGGGAGGGAAACGAGTTGCCTTAGCAGGGGCTGAGGGAGGGCTGGATAGTTTTCCATGGCTCGGGCCTGTTGGAAACTCCAACCGTACATGATAATTAGTCTGGTCAACTGCTCCCCCGGAGTGAGGCACTGAGGACGGCCATTAAAAAAAAAAAAAGAGAGAAAAAGAAGGAGAAAAAAAAAAAAAAAAGCACTGAAAACAGTAAAGTACGTTTGCATCAAGTGAGTGGAATTTACGATCGATTAAATCAGGTCTGACAGCTCAACATAAGCCCGGTTGTGGGTCATGGCAAATTTTATTGCAAACACTCGGGCTTGTGCGCGAGAACGCAAAGTGTGCCAGCGAGCGGCCGCGTGTTTATTTCCCACACTTGAGGAGAAGCAGGACAAGTCGCGGCTGCACGCGGGCGCCGCTCATCCCCTCCTCTGTTTGCTCTAGCCGCCGTAAAAATGTCTTTAGGTCCGCGGTGTGAAGTATAGCAGCAAGAGGTGAAGTGCTTTGGTTATGGGGCCCCATTTGCTCACGTAAAAAACCCTGAGCCCCCTAAAGACGCCGTGTCCCGGGGGCCCCGGGAGGGGGGGGGGGGGGGGGGGGGGGGGCTGTTATTGCAGATGTGGCATTGTGTCAGTCTTTGACGGGAGCCCGTTGTGGCATCCGTGAGGGGGTCTTGTGCTTCCCCGAGCGGGGCGGCGGCGGCGGCGGTTCGCGGGGGGGAGGACAGATGAGCTGGCCTCTCGCTGTGAACAATGATCTGTCACTTACCCCTGCCTCTCGCTGTGTGAAGCCATGAGTCAGGCTCCGGGATACGTGCACCCTCTGGGCAAATGATCTGAACTAAAAAAACAACAAAAACAAAAAAAACGCTTTATCGTTTGCTGTGCGTTATCCGAAACAAAACTCCTGCCCTCACACCGGTAATTAAATGATGCATTGTCATGCAATAGCGCCCACAATGTGCACCCCGTGTGTTTGCAATCCCATGCTGCTCGGTCGTCTTTCAGTGGGACTTTTCCCTGAGTATTGTTGCATCCCGGAGTGGAGGTCAATGGGGGCTCTATTGTTTGAATGTCAAATGTAAATCCCAAGGTTAATACCTGAAAGAAGCGCACGCCCGGACATTCTCTCTCCTCTCCAAACATGTTTAGATGAGTACCTCTTCCCCCACTCTGCTCCTTCATTTCCGTCCGCTGTGGACTTGGGGCAAGTTAGAAATGGGGGAGGGGGGGGTGCATCTCATATGAACCCCTCTCTTCACAGCACTGAATGCTAACAGAGCCTGCCTCTAATAATGCCTCATCTTGGAAAAACAAAAGAGGAACTCTACTATCTGAGCAAATTTCTGCCCCGACCTGAAAGAGCCCCCCCCCACCCCCCCCTCCTTTGACAGCGGAGCATTTGAAGACTAATCGTTTTTTCTCATGCAAAGCACGCTGTTTTAAGAGCCCGGGCCTCGGGAAGAGAGGGGGCTGTGTTTTAACAATACTCCGCAGGGAGTTAGGAACAGGGTTTGGGGAGGGGGGGGGGGGGCAGGGTTGAAGGGGTGGGGGTATTCCTCTCTCCTTTGCTCCTTCAGACAAAGCCCAGTTCCTTTCAGGGTTGCATGGGGGGTAGGGTGCATGGGGAAGGAGGAGGGAGCATCCGAGAGTTTTGAGTTCCTTAAAAGAGAGGGACTCCAGCCGGTTTTAATGACAGTTAGTCGTCATGAATCCTGCACCTCGCAGGGAAAATGCCGGGCCGGCCTGGCAGTGACAGGCCTGGAAAGAAGTGGGCCCGGGAAAATTTATAGAGAAACAGTAATGTTAACGTGTACGCGGGGCCCCTAAAACGGCTTTGCCTATTCCTGCCAGACTTGTGTTTTTATTAAGAGGGGTCGACATGCTTTGGAAATATATCTTATTCATGAAGAACGCCAGGTTAGGCTTCCCAAAGAATTCATTATACTCCCCCCCCCCCCCCAGATGCGGCTTTGCGGGTTGCGGCCCGTCCCTCGGAGGACGTGGAGCGTGGAGCGCGACATTGTAAAGGCTCCCTCAGTGGGCGCGGGGAGTTGCGAAGGGTTCCATTTGTCAAAAGGTGCCCGGGTCTTTTTCCCTCCTCAACACTTTCCCGGCTCAGCCTCAAACTCATTGTCTGAGCAAAGGCAGGACATTAGTCACCGCAACGCCACGGGAGCCTGCGGGGCTAAGGACCGGCGCTCTGCAGCCCGGGCTGGGACAGAGGGGAGGAGAGAGAGAGAGAGAGAGAGAGGGGAGAGGCAAGGAGGGAGGGGAGAAGGGAAGGAGGGAGAGATGGATAAGGTGAGAGCGGGGCAGGAAGGGAGGAGGAAATGTGCTGGTAGCCCCGAAAAGTGAGGAGGAGAGTGCAGAGCATGTGTGTGGGAGAGGGAGAAAGACCATGGGGGGGTTAGAGGGAGTGGAGTCTGTAGTTCTACCTCAGGGCTCAGTACGTAAGCCCCTGTCTACCCCCCAAAGCTGCTTTCACAAAGAGATTTACAAGACAGGTCTCCGGTGTGCTTTGCTGCCCTGCATTATGAGTGAGTGAGCGTGTCAATGTGTGTGTGTGTGTGTGTGTGTGTGTGTGTGTGTGTGTGTTACTGGAATGGACTTTTCATTTTATTTTTCATCAGGACTTGTTTTTGCATCATCTAAGCAGGAAATATACTCACCTAAATGTACCAATCAAGGAAGGTCAGACCCACGGTAGAGTGTGAATAACCTATTCCCCTGGTGGCAGTGTGTGTGTGTGTGTGTGTGTGTGTGTGCGTGTGCATTCATGTGTGAATGTATTTCACAGATTCACACATACAAGGGATCCTGTTAGCTTTTGGAATTATTTATAAAGCCTGGCTTTTGTGTGGCGCTCTAAGTCGCTGTCTCCTCCCATTACTGCCTATGACTCTACCTGGGCTTCCATCCGCCGGCCTCCCCAGCACCAGCAACCGAGTTTGGTGTTATATCTAAAACCTTTGCAGCTCCTTTCCTCCGATACTCTCTCTCTCTCTGGCTTAAGATCTGCTCTCCTGGAAAAATTGTGTTTTCATTTAAAAAGGCCTAAACTTAACGAGACAAACTATACATTTCAGAGACAGAGACACGCAAAGTTGCACCAACCCCATCCCATATGGCCTTGATTACCCTCTAATCCAGGAAAGTTTTTTTTTCATTTTTCTAGCGCGGGCCGAGCCGGGTGAAGGTTTTAGTGTGTTTGAGACGGTTTATGCTAATGTTGCTTTTATTGAAACAAGCCGGGATGCGATTATGGTCGCGCATCGGTGCACATGAGCAGCGCACCGCTCCGGTCTCCCCCGTCCCCCCTCTGGCGCGGAGATCAATGCAAACCAGCTAACGCGGGGTAATAAGCTATTAGTACCCACATTGTTGGGGGAGATTTACATACATCGACCGGCGGACTGATAAACTGGGTTTCCCGTGTCCTAGAGGTAACAATTACTGTGTGTGTGTGAGTGATTAGCTGCGTGTGAACCGTCGCCGGGCGACTGCCAGTCCTGTGTGATAGGTGCCAGATTGCGTAGCTGGGTGCCAGGTTGTCTCTGCTTGTCAGAGGGGGGGGGGGGGTGGAGGAGATGTGAGGCTGATCACACTGTACACTGTTCCTCTGATCTGATTCATCACTAGCCGTCTCTCTCCCGCAAAAGGTGTGAACTTATTATACCCCGTCTCAACTTCCAGCGCGGAGCCAGCCGCTCTCCATGCTTCCCAATTAACCCCGGGCTCCCGTCAAACGCTCCAATTAAGGCCTCCGCCTCCTCCTCCTCCGCCTCCTCCTCCTCCTCCTCCGCCTCCGCAGACTTGCCGTGTCAGCGGGTCGGGACGAGAGTGGTGAGTGAGCGGGCCGGGGAGCGCTGAGCATGTTTGTTTAGTAGCTGTCTTAAGCGATGGTGTTACAGCTCCCAGATTTATGCGAGGCGGGGTTCTAAACAGCTGGAACGAGCAAACACACCCCAGATGTTTGGCTTCCTCGCGACGGAGCCGGCGGGCCTTGAGGGGGGGGAGGGGGGGGGGGCGCCTGTCTAATGACGGCCTTGTTTCCACGGGCCATTTTGTGACTGCGCTCCGTGGAGTTTATGGGGAGTGTTTTTTGTTTTTTGTCGAACGCTTGTCAGCGGCGTGAGGTTTATGGCATCGCGTTCCAGCGGGCCCCGTCGCGGCGTGATAGCGGCTCGGGCATTTGAGTTGCTGCGAGTTTCTTCCAAACTCAGCCTTTTCAAAATGAAAAAAAAAATAAAAAACTCAACTCAGGTGGGGTAAACAGGTCTTGCAGCACCGGCAAATCCTCTGAGACTCCTGCGCGCGCATGTGTGTGTGTGTGTGTGTGTGTGTGTGTGTGGAGCCGGCACGCAGGGATGGGGGGGGGGCTCTGTGGCTGATATGAAAGTGAAGGGAGAGAGTTGTCTCCCGCTGCTGCCGCTGGGAGAGCCGTCAGGGAGCCAGAAGTCTCCGGGACTCCCTCTGAGCCTCGGCTGCCTTTGATCCCACATCTCCGCCGCAGTACACTCCCCACTGCTGCGGCGCCCACTGCCGCAGACCCCTGCAGCACGGACCCACCGAACATCCCCCGGCCCGAGACCTGCACGAGGGCCACGGAAACCCAACTCGCGGTCGTTGGTTTCACATGAAAGACACCACCACTCGTGCAACGAAGACACTTGCGCAAGAAGAAGAAGAAGAAAATATTGAGCTGCAGCAGCTGAACATCAGACATCACATCAGTTGATCTGTTTCCATTGTCAGTAAATCCTTTGGTGTTTAAAATGTCAGAAACATGGAAAGTTTCCAACACCCAAAGTCCAGTTAATAGTTAAATATGTTCCTTGTAGGAGCCAAAACCAGCAAATGTTTTGCATCTTTCTTGTATCTGATTAATTTAACTTTATCTACCAAGTATTTCAACACTAGATAAATAAAAAGTGATGGGATAATTTACCATGCTGACGAAAACGGACATATTCAATCACTGTTTTTTAGTAGTGTGTTTTGTCATTAAAGACACAGCTCACCCCCTTCCCTTGTTCTCCCGTCCACAACTGACATGTTGAAATAAGCTTGATTGCTGATAGAGTGACCTTATTTTTACGGTATATTT